>NC_138530.1:66818598-66958202 GCF_964234715.1 Podarcis melisellensis
GGGGTGGAGGGTAGTACTTTTGAGAAACTGGCAGACACATTTTGACACAGTACTAGTTTCCACAGCTATTCTTGTGCTGTTGATTTGACTGATGTTCAAGCATGAGAAGCATGACTCCATTGGGTTGGCATTTGTCCTGCTAGAACTGCCTTCCACTACATTGGGGCCCAAAGAAATTTAAATTACACAGAAATAAATACAACTTAAAAGGGCTAGCATTTGTCACGATGATTTCTCTACATTTTCTCCACTAGTTGTGAAAATGTTTTCTAAAACATCAAAGATTTAAAGTTTCACAGGAATGGTGAAGCTGTATTCAGTCCTGATGTGATGTCTTTAATAAGACCAACTCAAGCATTTTCTTTGGAACACAAATGATTTTCCTCAGCTCTTTTTCTATCTGTATTTCTTATAGAACAACAACAAAATCCACAGTGGGGTGTGTGTGGTATACTATTATAAACGAATTCTGGCAACGCACTGTAGTTTAGTGTACAAAGGCTCTAATGACCAAACAGATCAATTATGGACTTATCAAAGAAGACAGAAATAGCTATGTTTCCCCAAGGCTTTCTATTTACTTTTTCATGTTCCCTCTTAAAGGGCACAAAATTGGCAGTGCCCTAATAGTAGAGGAATGATGGATGGAAGTGGCTGTGTTAGAATGCCAGTTGTCCTAACGAAAAGCTTTTTAGATTTGTAGTTGCCTCTGATTTATTTTTTTAAACTCACCTTTGGCTAAACATTTGCTTCTTTCCAATACTCTTGAGTTGTCAATCATTTCCTTTTTTTAAAAAAAAACAACTATAGAGAATAAATGCATAAACATGAGAACATTGTGCACCTACTACGTAGCATAGAAAGCCTTCGATAAACAAAATGTATTAGCTCATAAACTGCATACAGCACGTTAGGACTGATATTTTCATTCTTACATCAGTTGCCTGCAGAGAGAGTTGGGACACGAAGCATTGCCCTCTTTTAAAAAGGACTTTGTAAGATTGTCATGTAGCCAAATCTGCTGTACTGCATCACTGTAATGTCAAGGCTCGACATGGTTGGGCATGTGGATGTTGGGATTCCATTCCACCTTTTGTTGCAGACATGGGATTGTTGCGCGTCACATGTCTGTTTACATTCCAGCACAGAGTGCTGGTGCAAGCGGAACTTCCACTCTGTATTTTTACTCTCTCTCTCCGAGAAGAGGGCAAGGAGAGACGACATGTTTCTTTGTCCTGATTTATGTTTAATAAATGCGTAGTTAGTATGTGTCTACAGCCTCAAGCCTCTTCTGTTGTGCAGTATACACTGCTGAGTAGGAAAACACAAGAATTACCAACTGTGGAAGAATGGCAGATGAAGATGTTGGACTTCATGGAGCTTGCTGACCTCACTGGGAGAATCCGTGACCAGGAAGAAGAGGAGTATCAGGAAGATTGGAATAAATTTAAAGACTATTTGAATAGCTATTGTAACATTAAAAATTAGAAGTTACCTGAAAGTATCAGTTAGGCCTAGGATTAAAATAGGATTTAATTATTAAATGAGATTTAGAAGGTTAAGAAAAGTTAAGAAACTTGGCTACAATTGGAATATTGTTTTTGAATATTGGAAAACTGCTACATTTAGTTTCAAGGAAATTAAGATGGGAGGGACTGGAGGAAGTCAAGTAATATGCTTATAAGGTTGGAAGTTTAATTAATTATTAATTTGCATTGTATTTGTGTATTTCTTGTTATATCTTTTGTTGTTATTTGTTTTATTTGTTTTATTTCTCTTTCTATTTTTTCTTTATTGGTTTTTTTTTTAGTTTGTGTTATATTTGTAAGAAACTTAATAAACATTATTGAAAGGGGGAAAAGTATACACTGCTGAGTAAAGTGTGCTCAAGTCTGCAAGCTTGAGTCGCTGATGTATGTCGGAGCCAGAGGTCAATGCAGTGACCTCTGCAGTGGCAAGGCTGAGAGGGAGACGTTCTAGCTGGAGCCGAGCCAGCTGGCCTATTGACCCCTAGATGCCAACAGTGCCAAGGGCTCACATTCAACAAGCCCCCTGGACCTGCTCATCCTCTTCACCATTGAAACCTGCCTGCTTGCTGACCTGCCTCTCACCAAAAAACAGCGATGGCAAGAAGGAGTAGGAGTAGGTGCTATTTTAGCTTATTTGCCCATTTATGCCTGGAATCCAAACATAGGGCAACAATGATGAGGACGAGGAGCTGTTGCAGCAGCAGCTGACAATGATGGCAGTGAGGTAACAGACTCACAGTGGGAAGGAGCCGATGGAAGGCGTCTTGCCCAAGGTCCCTCCGAAAGCTGGAGAAAACATTGGGTCCATAAACGTAGCTGTTGCAGCTGCTGCATGCAGTCAGGGCCAGAGCATGGACTTGATGGCAGTCAGACTACTGAGTCAGCAAGCTACTACTACTACTACTACTATTACACAGCCACACACCATTCCATTCACTGTACCGTCTCTTTTTCCAATGCTAGAGGAAACATGATACAAACGAGTCACTGAGAAAGGGGCGGGCAAGTTTGACAATGCAAGTCAGTGTGATACATTGGTGCAGATAAAGAGTTGGAAGAGGAAGGAGAACCTGCCATGCTCATGATAAGCACAACGGTATCAGCCATCGTGAACCTTGACTGAAGTTTGGCTGCATCACTTGGGTTATATGTTTTTGATATAGCGAAATATGTTGCTTTAGATAACTGCCATTTCAATGATGTCATCTCAGTGCTTCAGGAATCTCAGCAGTCATTTATCAGGCAAAGAGGGGGGGGATCATTTATAATAAATTTAGTGGTAGACACAATGTGCTAGGAAGGTTAGTCCAACACCATTCTGGGGAACAATGTCAGCTTGATATTCATTTTTCATATGGCTGTGCCAGAAACATCAACTATAAACCCAAATTATCAAAATGCTCTCATATATGTCCTTTCACTAGAGTTAGTGTTGGCTTCAGTGTCTGCATTTTGTCAGTAATGAAGTCACAGTATATATAAACTATGACTGCATAGCTTGACAAAAAATTATTATTATTTGTTTGCACACAATTTTGTGATTTATTTTTGGTCTAATAAAGCTATTATGCTAATATGAACATGTGGATTTTTCTCTCTTATGGACCAACATTGCTACCTTTGCTTTTTCTGTGATCAGAAAAATAGTTACTTCTGCTATTCAGTGGGAAGACCCTAAAATGGAGGAAGAGGATTTTGCATCAATTGAAAATGAGACCGTTTTTCTCTGAAGGAATATTATTTCCAGCTGCAAGGTAAAGCTACTGAATTTAGCTTCTATTGACTGTTCTATCCAACTATGTCATACTCAGAGTAGACCCACTGAAATCAGTGGACTTGCATTAGCATTGCTTACTGTGACTTTGTTAGATATGACTAACAAAACATACCCTAAAATGCGTATTTTAACCTTAGTATAAAATGCAATCATGCAGCAAATGTGTATTTGTAAACACTTGATGCAATGGTAGCATACAACCATTGCAAAGTTAAGTATATTAAAAGTTGCATTTCTATGTTTGCTTATTTGGAAGGACATCCCATTGAATCAACGTGTCTGAAATAATATTGAATCTCCTAGCAGAATAAAGAGATTTAAAAAGAGCTCCACTTTGCCTGAAATGTGCCCATACATTTTACTGATTCAGCTAAACCTGTATCTGTTCTTCATTTGATGTTTATTTTTATAGGACACTTTAAAAAAAAAATCTGACTGGTTGTTTATCTTTGGTTCTCCTTTTTTGACCTGTTACAAGAGCTCTTATTATTAGAGCAGCCCATGAGGGCTGTGTTTGTATGAAAATTCTAATAAAAAGAAATTCATTCCTTAGCACTTCAAGGCTTGTTATCTTTTTGAAAGCTCTGAAGTGCTTTTCTTCCTGCTGGGCTTAATGATTTCTGAATCCAATAATACCATAAAGACGTTTACTGCCTTCCTACCTTCGCAGAATTAAATGACCAAATGTTGCTTTAAAACTGCAGTACTGTTTAGAAGTCATCCATGATATGGAATGATATTTGAGGAAAAACAAAGCATTGTATGAATTAAATTTAAATAGATTCTTAAGCATGAGTATGGATCATGGAAGGATGGGAGTCTTCCCCAGAGTTTATGGGCTGCATCCAATTATGTTTAACGTAGACTCATCCAAATTGAAGGACCTAAGTCAGCAATGCCCAATAATTTCCATAAGTCTACTCTGAATATGACTACCATTGGAGATGGTAGGTTAAAACTGTGTGTTTGCTACAACACTTGCAAAATGTCAGCAGAACACAGGGAATGTGGTCTCTCCCTCAAAAATGCATGAACATTCAAGGTATGAAATGAGACTTCTGATGGTGAGGATGAGGCCTTTGTATTCTTTCTTCTCTGCTGTTTTTCAACTTTCTCTCTCAACATCTCCTTGTCAAAAGCTCCTCAGAAAGAATCCTTTAGTCCTCCAACTGTATCAAGTCAGGATCATAAAGTGCTGGGTCCAGGCTTCTTACAGGATTACAGAAACTGCAAGGCAAAATAAAATGTTCACTAATTCCTCCCGCCTCCCCCTCACTTCATGTTCGCATTACCTTCCTCCCCTTTATATTTGGAAAATCTAAGCAAATCAGCTACTTATAATTTGTGCTGCAATTGTTTCCAGTATTTATTTACTTGTTGGTGAGGCGTGGAGGGGAGTACTTGATAGAGCATGGTTTTCAAGCTATAATTCAAAACTACACGTTAAATGTTTTAATAAAAAAGTTCACATAAATCTGGAAATCTCATAAAGGCATTTTGAAATAAGACCTCGCGTGAAAAGTTTGTATGAAAAGTTTGTTTTATGAGCACTGAAATTTGAAGAACAAAATGTTTGGTTATCCTTAAATGTCTTCCTTCCTCGCTGTTGTTTGTTTTTGTCTCCCAGGAGAAAGAAAAAGAGAAACCTGAAGTGCTGCAGCAATCTCAGTCAAAGTACACAAGAAAATGTCTCACACATGAGCTCAAATCTTAGCTTTTTCAAGTCCTTTGCTATCAATCATTACCTTTAATATTGATCATTACCTTTAGGCTTTTACACTGTGGGCTGAATTCGGGTCATTATTGCCAGGAACAAGTAGCGATAAAAGCTACATCTAATGAAATCAGTAATCTAAACTGAATAGCAAAGTACTTCTTTTCTTTTAGGTTAAAAAGGTAAAGGACCCCTGGACAGTTATGTCCAGTCAAAGGCGACTATGGGGCTGCGGCGCTCATCTCGCTTTCAGGCTGAGGGAGCTGATGTTTGTCCACAGACAGCTTTCCGAGTCATGTGGCCAACATGGCTAAACCGCCTCTGGTACAACGGTACACCGTGACGGAACCCAGAGTGCATGGAAATGCTGTTTACCTTCCCGCCGCAGTAGTACCTATTTATCCACTTGCACTGGTGTGCTTTTGAACTGCTAAGTTGGCAGAAGCTGGGACAGAGCAATGGGAGCTCACCCCATTGCTTCACCTCATCTTTACATTTACACTTTGGAGACAACTCCACTGATTACATTTCAGTTTTCTTATTCAAGGACTGCTTCTTCCAGTCAAATAGAGTGAGCATTTTTTATAGGAATTAAGAATGTTCAGATTCTACATGATTGGTGATTCTATAGAAATCAATGTGGACAAACAGGCAGGGCAGCTGCATAGAAAAATAATACATGAGTGTGACACTAGACTTACATTGCTTGTAAGGGAACGACTAGGGAAAAGTATTGCCCAAAATGACATCAGTGGCTGGGTGCTCACACTGCAGCCCTATATGCACTTGCTTGGGGATAAGTCTCATTTAATTCAACAAAGTTTACTTTTGAATAGGCATGTGCAGGAGTGCACTGTTATGCCCCAAGTAAGGGAGGTCATCATGTGCAAGGATGTTTTTGCACAGACAGGTAATGTAGATGCACAAGAGGACAAATATTCTCATCTGCATTATAATGCTCACCAACCTTAAAGCATACCTTTAAAACACCTTTCCCTCGAAGTTCATTAAGGGTTTCTGGGAATTGTAACTCTGTGAACCATAAAACAAAACCCTTGTTTTTTTGTCTCTCTGCTGCTGTTTTAATGAGCTTATTGTATTTGCTGTACATAAAGGTAAAGGTAAAGGTACCCCTGCCCATACGGGCCAGTCTTGACAGACTCTGGGGTTGTGCGCCCATCTCACTTAAGAGGCCAGGGGCCAGCGCTGTCCGGAGACACTTCCGGGTCACATGGCCAGTGTGACATCACTGCTCTGGCGAGCCAGAGCTGCACACGGAAACGCCGTTTACCTTCCCGCTGGTAAGCGGTCCCTATTTATTTACTTGCACCCAGAGGTGCTTTCGAACTGCTAGGTTGGCAGGCGCTGGGACCGAGCAGCGGGAGCGCACCCCGCAGCAGGGATTCGAACCGCCGACCTTTCGATCAGCAAGTCCTAGGCGCTGAGGCTTTAACCCACAGCGCCACCTGTGTCCCATTTATTTGCTGTACATACCATGCGTTTAAATAACGTGCATACCATACACACGATAACATACATTTAAATATTGATTCCCCCAAGGAATCCTGGGAACCATGGTTTGTTAAGGGTGCTGGGAACTGATAATACAAATTTATTAAATAAATAAACTCTGTGAGGGGTAAACTACAGCGCCCAGAATTCTTTGAGGGAAAGAATGTGCTTTGAATGTGCTTTAAGGATATAGTGTGTACACAGCCTAGGGGTGCAAGCAGCACTGCTGGTACTGTACTCCTCATATAATGGATCACTCTTTGTTTTGCGTCTTTTTGTTATGCTTGCATCAACTGCTAAGGGAGATGCAGCACCCGTACATCTCTTGGGAAACGTAAGTGCACACTCGCCAGGAAGTTCTCTTTCCCAAGGCCCATTGAATGAATTCTTTACCGGAACATACCTGCCTGTATCTTGGCATGAATCTCATTTCTGTTTCAGTAGAGTTGTATGGTGAATTGTACCTATTGTGAGAGCACTATTAGTTCAACCCTTCTTTTTTTAAAAAAGCTCTGTTTGTGTGTGTGTTTTGCAAGCACCTCTTTGCAAAGTTAAGACGTTTGCCATGCAATCAGATACAAGAGCTCCCTCTGCCAGTATGTTTAGCAGCTCTATTACGTGATAAGCATGGCATCGAATTCCCCTTTGATCCACAGGCCTTCCATTTCACATTCCTTTATTGTTCTGCACACTCACAAAAGCCAGCATTAAAATTAAACAGACATTTGTACAATAAGCTCTCCATTTGATTTGAAAGCATTCCTTAGACAGATGGGTATATGAGATTCGGTGAGTGACAGGGGAACAATATCGTTTAAGGGTTTTGTGTTTGTGTGCGGAATAAGTGCCTCCATACGCTTGAGACCCAAGTGCTTTGTGCCCTTGGCCAGAAGCCATATCACCTTGGGCTGTGATGGTGCCAGGGCACATAAAGTAAACAAGGCCAGGCCTGTTCAGCAAAGTGTTTGAATGGGGAAGCCTCAAATGAAAGTCCAGGTGCTCTAATACACAAGGTTGATGATTCAGTCTGCAGGCCTTCTCCATTTCGGACAGCTTGAAATTAGTGCGTCAGCTGAGCATTATAAGGGAGGAGGGAAGTATGTGGTTGAAAAAAGATTATAGGAAAGGGAGTTGACAGATTTTCAAAGGCCAAAGGTATGCAAGAGGCTATGGGGAAGAATGGTTTCTGAGCATACTGGACATTGGCCTGCAGTGAGAAATCATAAAACACCAACAAAATATGAGCAAAACCCAACATGTGCAGTGAGAAGACAGAACTAATGAGGTTTTGCTACCTAAACCTACTATAGATATCCTAATGAAGGAATCTTTTCAGGTTACAACTAAGAAATAAAAGACTTTGTTTACATGCCGGTGAACATACAGAGGGGGAGAATGCAAAATTTGTTGGTCCCATCCCCTTACCTCCATGCATTGAAGTTGGAGGGTGGAAATGAATTGTCATCAACTTCTGCCTCCACACATTCATCTGAATGTGTGAGCACTCTTAAGAGTGTTGAATACAGAATGTCATCTCTCTAGAGTTCTATGGGATAAATAACTGAGGAAATAACTGAGTTAGGGCTGAGCTCTTTTGTTCCCCTCCCACTTAGAACAAGCAGGATCTTCTTAAATGCAGGTGCCAATAGCTAGACACAAAGGATGCTCCTGCACCTTCAATAGCTTCCTGGCAAAATAATGAAGTACGTCGCCTGCACTGACTGTGCAAAATTTTAAAGCTTCTTAGACTGGAGTTGTAAAGCCTGTTATTAAAGGTTCTTGATTATTAGGGTGGCAATTGTGGATGTTGCAATGCATGTTCAAGTTACACTGAAATCAGTGCATTTTGTAGGTGAGAAACTAGGTCAGGATTGCAGTCTGAAGGCTTTTTCTGATCTGTTTCCATTTTGGCATGAAGTCTGGAATGGAGATGGAAGTGGGGGGAAATTCCATGAAGGATCCTTGCATTTTTTGGCTGAGCTGCTCTTTTTCTCTCTCACACACACCCCTCATTCATCTTTATTTTATAGGGATCCACAGTATGCTGATGAAGGGAAGGAATTGGTAGGAACGCATCCCATAACAGCTGTGAACATTTTCACAAACTGACTCAGTGAACATCTGGGCAAGTCTCAGCAAGAGCTCTCTTTTCCAACTGATATTGCTAATACATACCAAATCAGCAGGGGCTGGAAAACTATTTGCTCCACTATGCTACTAACAAACAAACTTGCATTAACAAAACAACTATGAAATCCTGGAAATTGCCAAGACTTGCTATTCTGCAGAAGCTTCCAGTTTTGAAGGAAATACTACGAAAGTCAGGGGAGAGACCTCCCAAAAATAATCACCTCCCTTGCCAAAATTATTTCTCATGAGTCAGCTCGCTGGTTATATATCCTCAATGATAATTGTTGGGTGACTGTCTCATTCCCCCCTAACACAGAGAACCAACAGCTATATGATGTTGTCATTAAACAGTGCCGGAGCTTTATGCTCTGACATTGGGGGATGGAGAGCAGGTGGGGGTGGGGCTAACATGCATCCTGGGGGCGTGGTGCACATCCTGGGGGCGTGGCACCCAGTGCGGGAGGGGGGAGCTGTGATAGCACCCCACTGGGATTGCACTGCCAGGGGCAGTGCGCTTCCCCCCACACTCCTCTTCCTCCGCCAGTGTCATTAAGAGATTTGGTTTTTTCGAAATGACACTTGGCACTCTCTCTCTCTCTCTCTCTCTCTCTCTCTCTCTCTCTCTCTCTCTCTCTCTATTTGTTATACTCAAATGTGTCTGGATGAAATGACAGATGCCCTGTGGATGAGTGGTTTCTGGATCGAGGAATTGGGTGGACTGCGTTTTCCTGATGTAACTGAACTCTCCCTGAAACGATGCCTTATGAGGAACGGCGAAGGGAGCTGGGCATGTTTAGCCTGGAGAAGAGGAGGTTAAGGGGTGATATGATAGCCATGTTCAAATATATAAAAGGATGTCACATAGAGGAGGGAGAAAGGTTGTTTTCTGCTGCTCCAGAGAAGCGGACAGGGAGCAATGGATCCAAACTACAAGAAAGAAGATTCCACCTAAACATTAGGAAGAACTTTCTGACAGTAAGAGCTGTTTGACAGTGGAATTTGCTGCCAAGGAGTGTGGTGGAGTGTCCTTCTTTGGAGGTCTTTAAGCAGAGGCTTGACAACCATATGTCAGGAGTGCTCTGATAGTGTTTCCTGCTTGGCAGGGGGTTGGACTTGATGGCCCTTGTGGTCTATTCCAACTCTATGATTCTATGAAAAAGCAGGCACAAAAGGGATTTTTTTTGGTGGGGGAGATGCTCCTTGATTCATCATTGTTACCAGAGGCTCAAGCAGCTGTGGTGCCTAGAGCACCTTTTACCTTTACAACAGGGGTCAGCAACCTTTTCCAGCCATGGGCCAGTCCACCATCCCTCAGACCATGTGGGGGGCTGGACTGTATTGGGGGGGATGAACGAATTCCTATGCCCCACAAATAACCCAGAGATGCATTTTAAATAAAAGGACACATTCTACTCATGTAAAAACATACTGATTCCCAGACCATCTGCAGGCCAGATTGAGAAGGCGATTGGGCCTTAGGTTGCCTATCCCTGCTTTACACCAACCAAAGCAGTTCATAGATAAGGATAGTATTGCCACGGTGGTCCATGCATTGGTAAACTCAAGACTGGGCTATTGTAAAACACTCTTGTGTGTCACTGCCCTTAGAGTTTGTTGGGAAGTTGATACTGGTGCCAAATACAGTGGCTAGGTTGCCAACTAGATCTTCTTACCACAATCATGTAAAACCTTTTTGAAGGAACTGTGCTGTTTGCCAATTTGTTACAGAGCCAACTTTAAGATTCTTCTATTGGCCTATAAGGCTCCAAACAACTTGGGAGCTGGTTATGTGAAAGAACTTCGTCTCTTGTGTGAACATGCTATATTTGGAGGATGCCATGACCGGAACTAATCCATCCTGACATGACCCAGGTGGTGATACCTATTTTATGGTCTCCCTCTCACATGCAGCAGGCATCCTCAGTAGTGTGCTCTCACCATCTATTCAGATGTATTTATTCGCCCTGACGTTTGCCAGCTATTTCTACTTTATTCTGTAATTATATTGAATTGTTCTTTGTTAATATTGCACCACTCCTTGAAGTTTTCTTTTAAATGAAATGTGGTATAAAATTATTTTTAAATTAATAAAATAATTCAAATGGGCACATGCATGTTAAGTGTGCAGATTACTTTGCTTTAAAAAAGGACTTACAGAACAACCTAACCGCAAAATATACTCTCAAAATACAGTGATTTCATTCAATTTAATCTTAAATAAAGAGAAGGCTTTTCGATCTTGCTGAGAATTTTGCCCTCCAATGTACGTATTTTGTTACTGTGTATAAATTTAATTCTAAAAGATATACTTTCCTTTTGGGGTATATTTGCTATAGGCATACAGATATTATGATCTTCAGTTCCACGTTTGAGAACAGGCAATCCCAAATGGATGCTTGCTGTCTTTTTTTGGGGGGGGGATGGAAGAAGCAATGATGTAAAAGAAATTACAACAGTGTCATCAGATAGCAGTGGGTGTGTCTTTCAAAACAGAAGAATACTATTTTGTGGTTGAAAAATAGAGGTGAACAAAGGCTGCCTTCAAACTCCCAATACTTATTTCTTAGCATTTCAAAACTATGACACATATTCCAATTTAGATTTTTAGTGGCTTCTATACAACTATTACGCATACAGCATTAGGTGATTTAAGTATAGAGCTCAGTGTCCTAGTTGCTGACCAATATTTTTCATTGTTTTCTTGGGCTCCACCGGTCTAGCTGATGCAGCTATCCATTGTTGGTTGCAGGCCACAATTCATTTACCCCAGATGACGTGAAAGACGATGGTGGGTTTGTCTTTTTCTGGGTTTTGCCATTCTCTTTCTTAGCCACTTTACCTTCTATTATGCACATATGGGTGAGAGGGTCATTTCAGGGAGATACAAAGACTGCTATGAATGAGCATCTGAATCTCTAGTCTAGGGGATTTTATAAATCTAGTTTATTTATTTATTTTTGTGTATAATGATGAGGAAATGTCACCCAATCAGCAGCATGTGTAGAAGGGGCGATGTCTAGCGCCAGGCTAGCCAATGAGTGTCCTCCAGATGTTTCTTGGTGTATTACCAGAAATTCACAACTTTGCACATTAAACTGTTGGAGTGATGGCTGCCCCTATGCCAATGTCGTGCCTCCAGACACTGTAGACTACAACTCCCACCACTCCTGACCATTGGACCTGCTGGCTAATGGGTGTTGGTCCACAACATCTGGAGGACACTCATTGGCTAGCCTGGCCCTAGACATAGCCCCTTCTACACATGCTGCTGATTGGGTGACATTTCCTCATCATTATACACAAAAATAAATAAATAAACTAGATTTATAAAAGCAGTAACAGTGAATCATATTCTGCATAGAATAGCAATACTGTACAGATATAGACATTTTAATTGATGTATTAAGGGGATCCCCCCCCCACCAGAAAATGGATAGAGAAAGATGGGCTGAGTAGGGAAAGCAAAACATTTCTTGAAATTAGCTTATTAGCAAGCATTTTCTCTTTACCACTTGAAAATGGTTAATGAAGCTGAACTGAAGTAGCATGCTCCCTAGTCAATAACATCAGGCAGTAGTGCCAAAAGCCCTCTGTCCCGAGAAGTTCATGCTGCTATCAAATGCACTGGCCTGTTTTATGACAGAGCTTTGATTGTTTCCCCTCCTCACAGTGACATCCACTGGGAACACAGAGATTATGGTCAGAGCAGCTTAGTTACACTCTGCGAGGCCTGCCTCCGTACTTTTGGAGATATGTGCATACCACTTCTTTTCTAAAACACCTGAAGCTAATCAGATGGCTCAATTGGCGGAACATTCTGACATTTTTTCCCCCTACAGGAGATGTCATATATCATTTAACACGGTGTTCATTGCACTGCCTGGTTCCATAAGTGTTGTCAGGAATCTGGATACATGTGCGAGAGAGAGAGAGGAGGGGAGAGAGAGAGAGAGAGAGAGAGAGAGAGAGAGAGAGAGAGAGAGAGAGAGAGAGATCCTCATTATTATTATTTTAAACTCACAAATGTTATGGTAAATTAAACACGTCTCCTCTACTGAGCAAAGGTGCAGGACTCATGCACAGCTCAATTAGGCTCTGATGTGAGACAAATGTAGTAGAATATTTCCACTTGACAATTGCCTGGTTCTTTGTGGTGCCATGTTTTAGAATACAGTGGTACCTCGGGTTACATACGCTTCAGGTTACATACGCTTCAGGTTACAGACTCCGCTAACCCAGAAATAGTACCTTGGGTTAAGAACTTTGCTTCAGGATGAAAACAAAAATCGTGCTCCGGCGGCATGGCAGCAGCGGGAGGCCCCATTAGCTAAAGTGGCTCTTCAGATTAAGAACAGTTTCAGGTTAAGAAGGGACCTCCAGAACGAATTAAGTACTTAACCCGAGGTACCACTGTACCAGTATAATGTGTAAACAGTCTATTCCTCATTTTGGTTTGTAATACATGGGGCCGGGGCTGGGGAGAGGGGAGAGAAAGGAGCTTCTAAACCAGTGGTTGGTTCCCAAACATTTCTGGGGCACCACCCCCTTGTTCCCATAAACTCATCTCCAGTGCCTCTGAAGGGGCCATGTCTTTCACTTCCTACCCTAGAAAAGCATTAATAATAAGGCAATACCCACAAAGGAAGATAACAGCACAATAAAATTCAAAACAGTAGCAATTAATGGCAGATTTCCTCAAAATCCAATAAAAAGTATTTGATTTACTTAATTAAACAACGCTGATGAACATGGTCCAGTGATACCAGCTTTTCATAGTTATTTACATTTCCAGCGCGTCCCTACCTCTCCCTTGCATCTTAGCACCCCCTTAGGTAATCCCATTGCCCCCCCCCCACCCCAAGGAACAGCTCCACCCACTTTGGAACCACTGTTTGAAACAAATCCCTGGCCTAGTCTGACACTTTGCATTGCCGCTGTTGAGGTGATAAGACACCACAGAAGATAAGAACTTGTTTATCTCACTTATGGCTGTATAGATGATGACATTTCATCAGATACCAGCTTTTTCTCAACTCTGCAGTGAGGAAAAGACACCTACACAATTCCCTCACCTGTGCTACTCTTCAAAACACAGGTGCGCTGTTTTCCACAGCACCTGGTAACCTTCTACCTTAAAACAACATTGGGAGAACATCCCTACTGCTGCCTTGTCCCCTTGGCCAGTACAGCTTCTCTGAGGATGAGGTTTGAAGAGGAATAAAAGCAGATAAGGGCTGCTGGGACCAGTATTTATTTGCAATCTATACTGGAGCCTTTATATTCATATAGTGGGAATCAGGTAGAGTTCCTTGAACTGGAATGGTAGCAACTTCCTTTACAGAATGTTCCAAAGTGCAAAATAGTTAGCTTTGCATCCAAGAGACCTTGCTTTAGAGTTGTGTTCTTCCAAATTTCTAAATCATGTTGTTGTTGTTTCGAGCTCCGCCTTCCTTCAATACAGAGATTATGTAATCAATGCTTTCTTTGTTTTTGCTCTGAATTGTAGTGTCAGCAGGAATTGGATTTCATCAAGGAGGTATGTGCTATGATGAGTTAATATACAAGTACGTCAGTATTTGCAAATTACATATATACCGGAGTAAAAAGGGAGGGCATAGCTCAGTGGTACACCATCTGCTTTGCCTGAAGAAGGTTCCAAGGTCAATCCCTGGAATCTCAAGGCAGGACTGAGAAAGACCTCTGACTGATAGCCTGCAGTGCTGCTGCCAGTCAGTGTAGATAATACTAGCTAGATTGATCAATGGTCTGTCTTGCTATATGGCAGCTTCTTATGTTCCCAGATAGAAAGGGCCTTGAAATAATGGAATATTCAGGGAATGCCTATGTTTGTGACATTTATTTATTTATTTATTTATTTATTTATTTATTTTAGGGTCAATTTTTCCCAAGGTGGGTGCTTGCCTCTTCTAAAATTATGTGCATGCACAGCAGCACACTGCTGCAAAAGCCCCATCAGGTTTACATCTGCCTGTGTGTGTGTTATGGCTAGCAAGATGTGAGGATCACGGGAGCGGCCCTGATGCAACCAAGGCATGTGTGCTGGCTTGTCTATTTTTGCATGATTGTTCTGTGAGTCACTGTCATCCATGGCAAATAAATGCTAATTTTTGTGCAGCATAAGCAGCTCTCTACAGTATGCACATATAGTATAATTAGACTCCAGATACATTGTTATTAAAGCTCTCCTACAGTTGCTGTTGCTGCTATCGCCACATCTCCCTTTTCTTATTTCAGTACCTTCTGTTGATTCTCTAGGACTTTGGCGGCAAGAATTCTGGGTGCAAAGACCCAGAGTAATCATTTGCAACTAAAGTTATGCCTTAAAAAAAGAGAGAACAGTATTTGGAAGGCTATACTTGGATCGTTTTTGTCGTTTGGCAAGGATTTGCAAGTTTGAAATGACTACACCATGCAAAAATAGATTAACACCTAGAGACTTGTAGTGACTGCAAAATATTTTTATGGTAAAGTCACCAATAGTTGGTTAGCAAGGAAATAGATATTCAAAAAGTTCTCAAAAGGCAAAGAAATCAGGGGAAAGATTTAAAGAAGAAGAAGCAAAGAGAAGCACAACAGGTTAGTACGTAAGAGCAAGCAGTCCATTGGGAACATATCTTACGTTAGCCCTCCTGAAAACTGAGATGGATGGGAGGTGACTAAGAAGGACACAGCTGTGTTCTTGTGCAATGATATATTTATTTTGACTGTGCCTGAGTCCAGTAAGAAAGAAGCAGTGCTCTTACACAGTCTCCATTCATTTCAGAGGAGTCAACGTAAGACATTCCTGGGACATCCTATCCAGTAGCTCTCCAACTTCCTTTATACCTTTTATGATAGTGTCTCACTGTCTCAGATACAAGCTGCGGGGAAACTGTTAATGTTTCTGCCCAGGGAATATGTCTAAAGCACGCTTGTGATATAAATATTTGCTAATAGTGTAATGGGCTGAGGTAAGGTCCATGATTCAGCCAAAATCAAATCTAAATTATTTTCCTTTGCTTATAAACACAATCAAAGGCATCCTGCCTGCTTTGTGGTTTTCCTTCTTCATTAGGTCTTTTAATACAGTTGTGTCATCACCCTCCTGAATAAAAGAGACGCTTTGACGTCACCTTGCCTGTGTTCAGTCTTTGACTGTTTGAATCTAGGGCTACTGAGATTATTTTGAAATCATTTTGTCTGGCAGATGCATAGCTTTGTAGCCCCCCCCCCCGGTTGTGTATTATCCACAAGCCACTCTGAGCCAAATCGCAAAGGGCGATATAAATCTAAGCAACAACACCACAGACTAAACCTAAAGAGGGTGATTTGGAAAGCGTGGTCCTCTTTGTATGATGCAAACTATCCAAAGATGCGTTCCTCCTCTTGCTACTGCATGGCTCCTGAGAGCTACAGTGGTCAGGGTGTAGGACTAGGATTGGGATTTGAGACAGGACTAAATGACCTTGTATTTTTGACTGTCAGTCTAACCTAAATCATGACTCGTGAGCCACGGGGTTATTGTGAGAGTAAAATAGAAATGGGGAGATGAACTCTGAATACTGTATACAGAACGCTGGTGATAATATTGACTAGTAGCTAGGTGATGTGGCACATTAAAGTTATCTTCCAACCTCTTGCATTAATAGTGTCACGAGTCTGGACTACCTTGACTAGCACAAATGGCCTGCCTGTTACTCTGCTTGTGTGTCTGCTGTATGGGGAAGTTGATTAAAGATCTTTGTTTGTTTATTTATTTGTTTGTTTACAGCATTTACATGCCACCTCATTGCATATATTTCTTTAGGTATCTTAAAATAAATATGTAAGGAACCATTTTAATGGTCCTTTATGGCCTGGAAATCTCTCCCCTGCCTTTGTTGTTGTTGTTTAGTCATTTAATCGTGTCTGACTCTTCGTGACCCCATGAGCATGCCAAGCACTTCTGTCTTCCACTCTCTCCCGCAGTTTGGTCAAACTCATGCTGGTAGCTTCGAGAACACTGTCCAACCATCTCTGTCATCCCCTTCTCCTTGTGCCCTCAATCTTTCCCAACATCAGTGTCTTTTCCAGGGAGTCTTCTCTTCTCATGTGGTGGCCAAAGTATTGGAGCCTCAGCTGTCACTGTCCTTCCAGTGAGCACTCAGGGCTGATTTCATTAAGAATGGATAGGTTTGATCTTCTTGCAGTCCATGGGACTCTAAAGATTCTCCTCCAGCACCATAATTCAAAAGCATCAATTCTTTGGCGATCAGCCTTCTTTATGGTCCAGCTCTTACTTCCATACTATAGCTGGAGTAGAGCAGGGACAGACAGACAGACAGACAGACAGACAGAGTTCTAATAGTGATAGCTCTAAATTTGGACTCAGAGGATTGCAGAGCTTGTAGGTTTTTACCTGTACTGTGGACAGCAGGGATACATGCTAGTGGGGAAAACACTGTTGTGTTCAAGTCATCCTTGTGGGTTTCCCATGGGCATCTGGTTGTCCATTGTGAGAACAAGATGTTGTATTAGATGGGCCTTTGGCCTGATCCAGCAGATCTTTTCCTATATTCATTACCATGTCACATAGCTGCGTAGATAATCTGTTGACCTTACTGTAATGAGTTCATTCTGGGGTAAGTTGGCAGAGGAAACACTCTTGACCGACCAAAAGTGGGACTCTGAGGTAAAAATAAGCCAAGGAAGCTGAGCGCAAACAGTTTCTCGGTGGCAGAACCTGAGATATATTGCTGCGTTTATGGTTTTGTGTAATACTTTTAGTTAGCAGGAAAAGAGGATAAAGTTTCTGAAATGACTGATCCTTAAAATAGAGTGTACGTGAGGCTAAGCCTGTGCTTGTTTCCAAACACAGTATGAGCCACACAGTTACTATGGGGCAGTCGGCCCTTTTAAACACTGTTTGACATGAGACAGTCGCTAGTAGCCTTTTCAGTGATGTCAGAGCCTGTTAAGAAACACTGCTTCTGAACCACACCACACATTCAGCTTTCATGAAGCAAATGAATGCGATTTGGAATAAAGCTCTTTCCTAAAAGCAACATTCTTGGGGAAGAAACATTTATTACGTTAGTAACATTGGAAAGACTGAGCAAGTGAAAACTGCAGGATTGCCCAGCCATAAGACTCCAACATTTTTAGGTTGTCATTCTCACTTCTAATTCTTTCTGTAAATTCTTTTTGAGTTTATTATATTTCTTTCTAGGATTTCCTCTCTCCTTTTCTGCTCCCCAAACTTGATGTCACATGTACAAGCATGCAAGTTGCCTCAGACAGCTAACTGCTTATATATGTTGCTTCCTTTCCAGGCAACTCCAGAGAGACAAATGGGAATCGAGACACAGTGCTAGGATAGACTCATATGTCACACATGCTTTTCATGCAGAAGGTTCCAGATTTAATCCCTGGTATAGCTCCAGTGTGAGTTTCTCAGGTAGGCAGAGTGATGAAAATCCTCTCCTTGAATTCCCCTTTCTCAAAACCATGAAACTATGGTTAGCAGCTTTGGAACAAGCAGCTGCTTAAACTATCTTCAAATTATGGTTCCAAATCCTAGCTTTTCCCCTGAAGCAGGAAACCATAGTTTGTCTGTTCGGTTAGTTAGAGACTTCTTGGTTCAATCTCTGTTCACTGAAAAAGGGATGCATGTGTGTGTGTGTGTGTGTGTGTGTGTGCAAAAAACCAAACAAAGGGGAACTTCTGGCTTTAATAAGCCTAGATATGATCATCTGAATGCAGCCACTCCCTCTAATAATGTAAGAAGTGTAAGAAGTGGTATTTACTAAACCCATATAACTCTTCAGACCTTTTCATAAAATTAGTACTGATCAAGGATTACATCTTTCCAAGGAGGGGCTGTATAATTTTCAATGCCTTATGGCAATGGAACACACCACTCTTTAATATCCCGTTGGCTTCGGGGCTACATTAGGCTGTATCTTCTCAACTATCAACTCTCCAGCTGCAGGTTTTGCTATTTTTGTTGTTGGTATATTTATTTATTTGAGCTTTGAAAACATTTGCAACAAAAAAGCAAGATATGGCCACAAGGTGATGTATGCACTGAAACAATATAAAAATAAAATAATAGCCAGCTAAATCCAGCATTCTGCTGAGGGAAATCCGTTAGTCCAGACACTTCAGGTAAGATAATCATGAAAATGCAAGGTTCTAGCAGAGGGATATTTGGAATTTGAAACCTGATAAGTAAGGATAAAATTTTTCTCCACTAAAAGGAAAACATATGAACTATCATACACAGAAAGTAGTCATTGGCCCTAACAATGTGCATCTGATCTTTCTCTACCTTAATTATCCTTTAGGGCTGTCTTCTCCCAACCTGGCGCCCACATATTTTGGACTTCAGCTGCTATCAGACAAAACCAGCAGAGCCCAAGGATGATTGGAATTGTGGTCCAAAGTGTCTGGCGGGTACCAAGTTGGAGCATAAGAGCACTCACCAAATTTTAGTTTACTGCTTTAGTGTAAGAAAACACATGGATAGAAGCCCTCATTAAAAAGCCTGCTTTCACACGAAAGAAAAAAATCATCATTAATTTATTCCTTAGATATCCAAAGCAAAAAGGGTTAAAAGAAAACAGAATCCCTGTGACAAATCTATAGACCTGGAAAACAATTCTGGACATTCTGTGGCCTATTAGACACAAAAAGAGGCTTTCAATTTTTGCGTTGTTAATACGCTAATGTTGGCTTTTTCTTTTCTCAGCCATACATCATACATCTATTAAGAACTGAAAGGCCCCTGTTCTGCTCTCTCTATGAAATATTATTAAAAAGTGATGGTGCCTGGTGATTTCCCTTTGTTTCATGTGGCTGAAGAATCTCTTCTTTGTTCTCACCATAGATCATCAGGACCATCTGAAATTATCATATGCGATGACTTGGCACCACATTAAATATGTAATGGCTGCAAAGCACTTTGAAGATAAAAAGACCTTGTTTAAATGGGTTGTTATTTATGTAGCATATAAGGAGTCATTGATGGAAACCTTGCTCATAAGCCCTGTTGGGATGCACATGAAAAGGAAGGTTTGGATGAATTCATTGCTTTGTAACACTGTCCGCACTTCTCTTGCTGCAGCCTAGGAACTGGGAGATCCAGATAACTAGCACCTTGAGTGCCACTTCGGTCTGCCTTAATTATAACGTGCCGTAGAAACGAAAAGCCCAGGCAAGTTTGTGCAACTGTCAAGGGAGAGATAAAATGGCCTCTCCAGCTATTCGGGCCCCAAACTATTTAATTACAATGAGGAACACCTGCAGGCTTCATCCTGAGCTGTGCAGCTGGAGAAAGCCTTAAGTACTAGCTTGCTGCTGAAAAGAATGTTCCATAGAACAGGATGTTCAAAAATATTTAAATACTGCCCTGACAATACAATCCAGTAAGAAAACACTTCTCTTTCTCCCAAACTGCAAACAAAAAATAAATGCTAGCACAGACTCCGAGGAAGAGCAGAGGGCTGCTTATTTAATGTTTCTGATCACCCAGTCAATAATCCCTGGTCTCCCCATTTTGCATAGGGGATCCTAAAGTTTGAAAGCTAGCTCTGCTTCAATATGGGTGGAGAAAGGAGAATCCCTGTGTGCATTATATGTAGGAACAAGAATAGGGCTCTGTCTTGTGGAAAAAAGAGGGTGGAAGACTAAGCAATTTGTGTGTATATTGTGAAGATTCCTGCTGAAGAGTTGAAAGTCTCCCCTTGCCCCTTGAAATGTGAACAGAACTTGACCAGGCAGGGCCAGCTGAATGGTGGTCCTTCATCTTTCTATTTCCAAACTTAGAGATGAGAGCAGATCCACATGAAGTCAAAACAACACCATCCAAACACATCAAGGAGGGATCAGCAGGCCTGGAGGAACACCAAGGTTTTCAGAAGTACAAAAAAAATCTTTGGAAGCAAAACAACAACCTCAAAACAACCCACTGAAGACTGAGCATCTTCAGAAGGCACAGCATGCTGACTGATTGCTGAGGGAGGTAAAGAAAGGGAAAACTTAGCAGGGAAAGTTATAAAGTAATAGAGTATCCTGGAAGGTGGCCTGGCTGGAACGCTGAGCAGAATCATTACAAGCCTCACCTACAGTATTTTAATTCTAAATGGAGCAAAAAGCAAGGAATCAATAATGTATGCCTTGCTCAATGGGATTTACTCCCAGGTAGCTGTGAATAGGATTGCAGCTTGCTTCTCACCACTCCCTCGCCTCCAGCATCCCGATAGCATTAAAAACACCAGGGATGCTACACTGCTTACCAACAGTCTCAGTCAGCATATTCTGGGCCTGACAAACTCCATTTGTGTCTCTAATCTCAGTGCAGGACGATGTTTTCACATGCTCTGTGCTCCCCTGGCATAATTCTCTGGGTATCTTAGAATCACTGGGCACTTGTACAATTCATTGTTTTGCTTTCATTTCCTGTCCTTGATTTTTGTGGACAAATGTAAACACTGCCTAAAGCCATCTTTATTTTGTCTCATTACATGTGAGGAGTCCAAACAGTTTCTCCCCTTCAATGCCCTATCACCAAAGCTGATGACCTTGATATAAGGAGGCTTATGTGCCCTTGTTCACTTTGGATTGAACTATTGCTGACGAATGAGTTTATAGTTCTCAGGAAGATTCCCAGTCACCTCCCAGCAGAGGACCTTTCTTCTTGACGTAGAAGGTCTGATATCTCCAATGAAATATTATTTCTGGTGAAGTATTACAACTGCTATGGCTTTCAAAGAACTGCCTTCCTCCATGTCTTTGTACATCTGCAAGCTTTTTCTCCTATATAGCTCTTGCTGCAACACATTTCAGACCATCTGCCCTCAGTCACCTCTACTTGCTCCAGTCTTGTTCTTCCCCTTGAGAGCCAGTGTGGTGTAGTGGTTAAGAGCGGTGGACTCGTTATCTGGGGAACCGGGTTCGCGTCTCCACTCCTCCACATGTAGCTGCTGGGTGACCTTGGGCCAGTCACACTTCGTTGAAGTCTCTCAGCCCCACTCACCTCACAGAGTGTTTGTTGTGGGGGAGGAAGGGAAAGGAGAATGTTAGCCGCTTTGAGACCCCTTCGGGTAGTGATAAAGCGGGATATCAAATCCAAACTCTTCTTCTTCTTCTTCTTGGCAGAGCTAGAAATGGCCACCTGACACTTGGCTTGTTTGAATAGGAAGTGAGAAGGAGGAAGTGAGAATGGAGAATCTTCTAATAAGAAATGACTGGTCTCCACAAGCTGCAGGCCTTACGGCAGCTCAAATTATTCGTTCTCAGCTCAGTCAAGTTGTTCAGAGAGTGATATTTAGGGTGTGCATTCTTGTATTTTAAAGAAATTCCTAAACTGGGCTGACTCTGTAGGATACTTTTCATCTTTGCATTCAAAGTTGGCTCTTTTTGTCTTTCCCCCACCCCACCCGCACAACGCTAACATGATTGTCCTACTGCATTTATTGCTATTCTGATTTTCCCTCCAAGTTGACTTTTGCTGCAAATTTAACTGCCAATATCAAGCATGTAAGTCTTGCACTGCAGAGATGCAAGAGCCAGTCTGTGAATCAATCTGTTTCCAAACAGCACCATATCCAGTGCCATCTTTCAGCGTCATTCTGGAAGTTCAGGCAGTTCTAATCCTTCTAGTATTTTTTCCTCAAGTCTATCAATCCCTCCTTCCCTTTGCCCCTTGGGTTCTGAAGGGTGTATTTCTGATGCAGAAACAAAGAGCAAGGTTGCATTCCCTCATTTGTCAGCAGAATGTCATCAACCAGTATGACCAAGACAGTTTCAGTGCCATTACCAGGCCTGAAACCAAACTGAAATGGATCCAGATACTGAGTCTTATCTAGGCTTCCCTAAAGCTGGACTGCCAGACCCTTTCAAGCACCATGCCCAGAAAGGGGATATTTGCCACTGGGCAATAGTTGCCTAACACTTCTGGGTCCAGGGAGGTTTTTGTGAGGAGGAGAGTGGCGAGTAAGCCCCACTGAGACAGTAGAACTTACTTCAGGGTAAAAAATGCATAGGATTGTGCTGTTCAAATATGCTGATGTAAAGGATTGTGGGGCACATTTCCAGAATGAAGCATTGGGGAGAAAAAGACTAAAGTCAATGGGGAATGATTACATTGGAAACAGACCCTATAATTTACAGGAGCTAAAGAAACATGTTTCTACTCATACATATTAAGAAAATTGCTATTTGATTCTTAGCTGAGATTCAGACAGCTGTGAGGAAATTCTTCAAAGCACATGACACTTGTAGAGAACTGGATTTCTTTGGGCAACCATAAATGTGGAAACAGGGTGGAGAGTTTATAACACACAAACTAAAACTGGGGAAACGAGTGCTGAAACCTGACATTGTATCACCAACAGATCAAACTGTTGTGCTTATTGACTGCAGCAATTGTTTGTGAACAGCCATAGTAAATGGCGTTGTTATTTAAACAGCTGGATTGAGTGATTCCAGAGCCGCTTCAGCTCTGAATTGAACTAGTCTTTAGAATAAAGCAAACTCTGTGGTTCAGGCTAAAGCAGAAACTGAAAATTATTGTTTCAGCTAGGCCTGGCATTTTGTAGGGGCCCTGAATTGTTATTTTTCTAATAACCACGGACAGTATTTTCTTTCTTCCTTTTCCATACACTGAAGAGGAAGAGAAGTGGGGGTAGGAGGAGAAAGACCCGTATAATGTAGCTTCTGTAATGGGCCACAGCAGGATTGAACAGAGTTAACAGAAGAACATTACTCATGTTAAGCTAGTAAGTCTATAAGGTCTCTTGCTTTCTCTTGCTTGGCAGTGCGGGTGTCCCTAACGCTTCCACACACCTGAAACAAAGCACAGAAAACTGCGCTGTCCCAATGAATCATAGGAAGTGTAGTTTTTAAGGCTGCTGAGAGTTTTTATCAGACCCTGTTCCCCACACACAGCTACAGTTCTCAGAGATCCCTAGGAAGATGAATTGGTTATTAAACCGCTCTGAGAAATGTATGTAGGTGACTCTCAGCTTACCCAAGGGTTACATTCTGGGGGTAAGCCAAAATCACGTATCATCAAAACACATTGGGTGCAATAGTAGGTGGGAGTGCCAAAGTCTTTCCCCCGAGAACCACTAGCTTTCCACCCCTTTTAAATTGTTTTTTTTTTTTAATGGCCAAGCGCATATGCACACAAGTTAAATATGCATAAATTGTGTATGTTCAGATGGGGCCTAAGACTTTTTTTAAAAAATTGCAAGCAAGTACTTTTATTTTGGATATGTTTCATAGATTGAATATGCTTCTATAGATTGTCTTCAGGCCTCCGTTTGTGGATATACTAGCCTGGTACCTAATCCACACTTCCTCACATAGGTGACTCCTCTTCTGAAATAGCTTCACTGGATTCCCGTTCCTTTCTGGGTCCAATTCCAAGTGCTTAGGTTAGGACCAGGATATCTTCTTCCATATGATCCAGCCTACATTGTAAGATTTGATGGTGAGGCTCCCCTTCAATCTTTACTAATGAGATCTGGTTGAGATAAAGGTGGTGGCCTTCTCAGTAGCCAGGCCCAAAATTGTGGAACTGTGCTCTGAGGGAGCCTCAGCCCTCAGCCCTCCCTGATGGCTTCCCACCACCACCACTTTGCAAAGGCTTTTCTTTTCCAGCAGACCTTTCTCTTGCCAAACTTTTTTTAAAAACCTCTGTTTATTGGAGGGTTTCTTTAAACACTTGCTCTTCTCTCTTTATCTTTTATCTTGTGGTTTTATCTTGCAATGTTCTCACTGTAATTATTCTAAGCGCCTCAAGCATTTTAATAGAAAGATAAAGGAATAAATTAAGACAATTAAAGTGATGGCTATCATTATTCCTGAGGCTATAATGCCTAATGCAGTCTTATGCATGTCTATTCAGAAGGAAGCCACTTTCACTTCAATGAGGCTTACTCTCAGGTATGTATGAACAGGATTGTAGTTGTAACATATTTTTGTTGGGTGCAAAATAACATATTTTGTTTGGTTTACTTGCTGATTCCAAGTAAAGAAGGTGGGTTCCATGTCTGCTTAAACCACTTGTGAGGCAAATAATATATTTAAAGCTCTAAGTACTTAAGACCTGATGTGCCTGTCATCTTTTGTCAATGAAGAACTAGGAGATAAACAGCACTCAAAAGTGTCGTTTTCGTTCAGTTTACAAACTTTATGGCAGATCCTTTCAGAAATTCACCAGAGAAAAGAATTTTCACCAGCTGTCAAGGGAAACAGAAACTAGGCATGAAAAAAGCATAGTAAGCTATTGCGTTGGCTATTAAGCAGAAAAGTGGGTCATAAGGGCAATAGAACAGTTGTTCAGAACTTAACCTTGCAGTCCCCTGATCTGGAGACTGCAGCAAAGAAGGCTAATCTGCAGGCAAGTTAGGGCAGCTTATATAGGCTGTGGCATCATTCCAAGAGCAAGGATTTCGCACACAGGGCTCCTTTCTTCTGGTCCTGCCAGCACAAGTGAGGCAATAATGTCAAAAAGAGTTTCTCTTTCCTAACAAATAGGGTGAATTTACCTTTCGTACTATAAAGGCACCTCACTGTGTTTTATGAACACGGAAAAAACAAGCGTAATCTGCTGTGTGCTCCTTTAAAAAAAATTCAGAAATGGCAGTAAGGAAGGTAGCAGGTTTGAGTCCCAGGTTTGAGCATTTTTAAAGGGACAGCCACATTCTCTTCACTGAAATTTAATAAGCATTCCGTATCTGAGCATCTGTCAGAGACAAAAGGTAAAGTGAGATCAGCCCATGGCGACATGAAACATTTTGTTTCCCAGACAGGATAATTATTTCTGTGTCTGAGAAAGGCTCCAGAGCCCTCTGTGTGTAAATGGAGTTTACACACATGAAGTTATTCTGCAGTTGAGGAGAAGGAAGGAGAAAGGCCAGCTTCCACTGGTCCCTTCCCTCTCAGATTGTGGGTGCTTCTAGGAGAGTATTTTTGTGGGATTAGTACTCTTCATGCATGCAAATTTTGTGCATCGTATAATGATGATGGCATCACAATTACAGTCCATATTCCCCAGCCCATTTAATCCAGATTTATCCTTTCAGGGGGAAATCCAGAAATAACACCCCTTCACCCCCCCAAAAAACACATAACCATATTGTCAATGACAATTTGCAAATTAAGCCTCTATGCAATAGTCAATTATGTGGCTTAGCAGAGGAAGCTAGACTAAAAACAAGCTTTCCCGTAGCCTGCCTGGCCCAAGAACCATCAAATCCTTTCTGTCTTGGATTCCAGCATTTGCCAGCAGCCACTCTACATCAGACAAAAGGCAAGAGAGACCTTTCAGCTGGCCATTGTTAAGCTAAAGAATTTGCTCCTTCAAGATATAGTGATGGCCACCAGTTTGGATGGCTTTAAAGGATTAGATACATTCATGGATGATAAGGCTATCCATTGCTACAAACCTTGATGGCTATGTTCCACTTCCACTGTCAGAGGTTGTACGCCTCTGAATACCAGTTTGCTGGAACCAGAAAGAGAGGAGAGTGCTGTTTTACTTGGGAGCAGCTTGCAGGCTTCCCATAGGCATCTGGTTGGCCACTGGGAGAAGAGGATGCTAGACCAGATACACCTTTGGCCTGATGCTGCAAAGCTTCTTGTTATGTTCTTATGTGGTCTGCTTGGGCAACTGTTCACCATGGCTTTCTACTGTTGATTCTCATTCCCTTTTACTCTCTTTTGTTTTCTTCGGTAAGACCGTAAATCTTCAGGCAGTGGGCACAATCTGCACTTCAAAGGACGGTTCATGCCCACATTATTTTTCAAACATAGAAATGTCTTACAAAAAACAACAACTCCCTACTCCTGAAATACAAGTTGTCCCTGAGTGAGTATTTTAGATTTCACATATGTATCTGGCTAAAGTTGAAATGATAAAAATACATCATAGGATGCAATTATTTTTGCATGACACAATAATTATAATTGCTCTGAAGTGTTCTGAAGTGCCAAAAAAATCAGTGCCTTCCCCTTCAGGTGAAACATTTTGCAATATGTCAGGAAGAGGACTCCAGGTATATTCTGATGTGTGGAACGCAGGAGTGGCAGAAGGAACAGTAAAGACACACATTAATCTTAACAAAGTATAATTCTGAAGCTGACTAGAATCCTGAGTTCTTGGCATAAAGGGGCAATTTTTTAATGATGCACCAGACTCTTAGCTTGCTTTTGTTTTGTGTTTCATAACTTTCTCTCTCACACATTCATTCAAATCTAATCCCTAGGAGTGCTACACAAGGTATGATCAACCTACGTTAGAAAAGTGTTGAAATTTTGTCACAGGTGAATTTGTCATTTTTGTCAGGTGGAACCATACTAAAAACAGACAAGAGAGCAGCCTGGAACTTCACAGTTCTCAGTTCTAGAAACTTCTTCAACATAGTAGACACAACCTGACATGTACAGAGGTGTCCTGTGCTGTGTGGTGACTGATCACAGAGGAGACTGGTGCATGGGAGAAACTTCTGGAATTTCCAGACTTGAACCTGAAGGTTTATGATAAGCTTCAAGGAGGAGCTGGGCGTTCTAGAATCGAAAATGGATTTCAAAAGCAGAATGTTTGGTAGTGGACACCTGAATAGAAAAGCTTGCTCCACCAAACTTTTCCTGGAATGGGAATAAAAGAATGTGCCCATCAGTAACTGAAGGCTTCTCCCCAAATCCTGTGAGGCTTGGCTGTGATGGGCAGCGGACACTGTGCTTCTATGAGGATGAAAGAGAATTGGCAGAATGCAGAACCTAAGGTCCAAGTTGGTACATAGAGCTCTATGAATTGCCATGAAGCTGATATCAACAGCTTGGACTGGCCAAAGACCATTTGCTGTCTGAAGTGAAGAATCAGATGGCATCCAAGGCCCCCCTCTTGTCCTGAAGCTACTGATCCTGCACACCCAACACCCATATACCCACTCTCCCAATGAGGTATGGTTTTGTTAAAAAACTATCTGTTGCTATGCAGCAGCAGCAGCAGCTGAGCATGTGCATTTTGGGTAAATTAAGATGGTGGACAGCCACTGCAGACAGGAGCCAACCTTAGTTCCCATTCAAAAGCAGCAGCTCTGTCCACTCACTGCTGAAATGGTCACCCAGAGGTTGTTAAGTGGCAACACAGCCGTGTCAGGCCGGTGAGAGGGCAGGTTTTAGCCCATGGGGCCCTCTGCCAGTGCCCAACCTGAACAGCCATTGATGTCCAGCCTGATGCCACCCCCTCCCATTCCACATACAGAAGCTGATGGGATTGGCAGAGGAATCTTACTTCAAGGCTTGTGACAGGACAGTATCCTATGCTGCAGATCAGTAGACTGTCTTAGGGGATGCAGAACAGACCATGTGGTACACATAGCTCTGTCTGCCAACGTCTTACCAATGCTCCTTGCTTGCTGGTCTCTACCTGCTTCAGCAACCAGCTCCCCTTCCCTAACTGTAGAGAAGCAAACCAGGACTATGAATTTCTGCCTGTTTCAAAAGGCATTGGCTTTTAGTGTAACTGAGCAGCAAGTGTGTTTTCTCCCCTGCCTCTACAGCATGGGAGATACCTCTGTGATGAAAACTGCAGGCTACGCTGCCTTTTTAATACCTAATTTCAAGTTATACACACACACACACACACACACAAATGACTATTGGCAATTATATTTATACTAAATTAAACTTTATTGACTAAGGTTTGCTCTCCAGACAAGGTGATTTGATGAACTATGGCGGCATACATGCAATCAATGACCTCGGCAATGGTTTTAACATGGAATGTCAAACAACTTAGTAAAAACCTAGCATATTAACCCAAAACTCTGTACAGGTGCACAATGAAACCAAGGCTATGTTCCTTGTGGAACTGTGTTGAAGTATAAGGCACTGCGGTTGAAAAAGAAAATAAAAACTGATATATTTCCTTAGCATATATTTCAAATAAATTAGAATTGTACTCTTTCAGCCTCACTTACACCCCAAACAAAAAAAAATTATGTGCAAATATCAAAGCTGTCACTGAGAAGGCATGAACTATCAAAATTGAACTGAACCATGTTATAGTTGAACTGATTTGTAAGTGAATGACAAGCAAGATATGCTTGTTTCTATAAAAACAGATGTAGGCATCATATTATTAGTACAGCTCAAAGCCGTTTGTATAAGGGTCCATTCACACAATCCACTGAGGTTGCAGTTATCAAGTGCTTTCTTTCACATTCCTTTGTTCCATCAATGATGGGATCTATGATGCGTAACCTTAAACTATCATGTGGTAACTGCAGCTACTGGATGTGTAAATTGTACCCAAGTCTCTCACATTATTGGCAGGCTAACACTCCCCCCTCCCCCTCCCCACCCCCAGTACTATCATCTCTGTTATTCAAGCATAAGTTAAAACAAGTCAGAGAAATGGACTCAGTAACCTAGCAGGTTTCTTCTTCCTTAATTTCTTTTACGAAGCAAAATAATCGAGAACTTCTGAAGCATGCGACTTTCGGTGTTCTACTCACAGTTCAAGCAATGCTTTATTTGGAATGCAAGTGGAAGTTTTTCAAAGGTTGTCAGGGCTTGGTTCTTAAGATGGCATTCATATTTTGTAAAAATGGTAAATTATCCACTACAGGATGCATGGGAATAATATTAAGATTTGTAAAACTAACATTTGACTTGTTTGCACTGCTGAAATCATTTAATGTAAACATCATAGTGACCCATAATATCCCAAAATGCTTAAGAATTTTTGTGTGCATATTAGTTTGAGAGTTCATCAACTCCAGGCACCCTTGTCTTTAAAAACAACACAGAAGTAAACACAGATTTAAGGGTACTGATGTATGCACAGATCTCTCCAGCAGTTGTAATTTAACTGGATATGTGCATAACAGCGCTCTGGAAAGGGTTGGTGGGGCAGTGAATAGACCTAACCCATATGCTGTTGAACTTAGTGGAAGCGTTCCCATTAATTTTAACGACATTCTAGTTGCTGGGATTCGATCTTCACCATTCAAATCTCATTGATGTTAATAGAATACTGTCATAAATTGGTTTGCTGACAGCAGACAGCATTAAACAAACACAAATTAAACAAATAAAAATGGCTTCAGTGTCCAGCTTTACATTTCACACCTGGGAATGGGTGGCAGGTGCTTGTGATTGTAAGATAACAAGCAATGATGGTGCACAACAGGGCTTCCAACCTACACTCTCAATTATATTGTTCTGTCTAGAACCCTGGGAACAACTGGGCAAAGCATAGTGGGTGGGCCTTAACTGAAATGTAGGTTGGTTGATTGATGGATTGATTCCAAGGAATTAAATGATTGAATGTATAGACACAGACAAGTTTATACCAGGAAATTTTCCTTCAAAGTGCACATTAACAATGGAATGTTCTTTATAGGAAAATGATCAAAATCTGACTTAAGACTGCCAGTTATTCAATAAAAGAATATCATCTCCATTTCATCCTGACCAAAAGAATTTTCTCAGGTTTAACTTTTGTTTTTAGTATAACAAAAACAAAACTCTTTAGAAAAATCAGCATATTATACACCCACATATCCAGGCATTTTATAACCTTTTCTAAAACAAAACAAACCCAAACCCAGCTACTGTAATGTTGACTAAGTTTTAAAAAAATTAAAATTAGCATTTAAAATTTTAAAAACTGACTACTTTAAATACCAACATGTGCTGTATGTCTCCAAATCACCCCAGCTTCCCACTTAAAAAAAAATCCCAATGTTTTTTGTTTGTTAAAATCTCCAGGCTGAGATTGTTAAAGTACCACCTCCAATGGAACTGCATGAACACCACATGTGCATCTTCTAATGCATTTCATATCATAGTTGTGTTAAGTATTACTGTGGCTACAGAGGGTTAGATCTCCAGATCATCAGGTCGAGGTCTGCTGCTGGCTCGACTGCTAGCTCTGCTTGGAGGCCGTTGGTCTACCACCTTGAGAGGTTGTAGCTCATGCCCAGAGCCCATTTTTTTCGTGTTCTCAGGATCATCGGGGAATTCAAAGGGCTGGGCATGTGAATTTGAAATGGTGCTCCCAGCCTGTCCGATCCTGTTCTGCTCAGCGCTGTAATTTGCCCAGTTCTGTTCGCTGGCTTGCTTATTGTAGTTACGGCAGGAGGACGAATTGTTCCTGTCTCCAGTAACCAGCTTGTAACCTGGCGGAGACATGGGCGACAAGGGGGCAGTTGGAGAGGAGCAGCCATTGAAGTAGGCGTATTTTGGAGATCCACATTCCTTGGAGGGGCTCATGCCACTGTTGGGAGAGAAAGGGTTGCTTTTTGTCTTCATGCGATCCTTGATGCTCTTGAGGGTGACATAGAAAATCTCAATGATGTTCAAGCTAAGGGAGACGATAGACACCACCAGCATGAAGATGATGAAGATGGTTTTCTCCGTGGGTCGGGAGAGGAAGCAATCCACCTTGTGTGGGCATGGATATCTCTCACACGTGTAGATGGCGTGCAGGGTGAACCCATAGATGTACCACTGTATGAGCACGAATGCAACCTCAAAGAAAGATTTGAAGATGATGCTGATTATGTAGGTGCGAAGCAGCCCCCCGCGCATCTTGACTTTGCCATGCTCTTCAATCCCATACTTGAATTTCTTGATTTCTATTTGCTTGAGGTGGATGTCGACGTTGACCCCTTCGCTTTGCACCACCTTGAGCTCTTCTTCTCTCCTGTTTAGCTTCTCTTCCTTCCGCATCACATAAAATACGTGTGCCAAGTACATGAGGGTTGGCACGGACACAAAAATGAACTGCAGGACCCAGAAGCGCACATGGGAGATGGGAAACGACTTGTCGTAGCAGACGTTTTCGCAACCAGGCTGCTGGGTGTTGCACCGGAATGCTGACTGCTCGTCTCCCCAAGCCGACTCCACAGCTGTCCCCAGCAGCAAGATTCGGAAAATGAAAAGGACAGAAAGCCACACCTTTCCTCCTGCGGTGGAATAGGCTTGGACTTTGTCAAGGAGCCTTCCCAGAGCACTCCAGTCACCCATCTTCACTGCCTGCTACCTACAGAGAAACAACAAAAATTGCTCAAGTATTGCCTGCTGGACAGTCAAAATAGTGTGCTCTTAAAGGGAGATGCATGAGTTGTCACACCTGAATCATGGATTGCAAGAGATATGGTAGCAACCAGAGCTAAAACACAGAAGACTAGAAAATCTACCACTTTCATAAATATGAGTATAGTTCTAAGCGCTCATAATTCTAGTTCTAAGCATTCATAATTGGGTCTCAGCAATTTCACATTTGTTTATGTAGTTTATTTCTTTCCATACTATAGATCAAGAAAGAGATGGGACCTGTGACCTTCTGCATACCATGCATGTGCTTCACCACTAAGTTTACCACCCCAAAGACTGGTCATGTACCCAACAGATGTTTGTGGGTCATTAAGTCTGGTGAAGACTGTAGCCCCTGTCCTGAGCACCTAACATACAACAGTGGGATTTGTGGACATAATTCCACACTGATTTCTCTGCTGGGACAGGTGGCTGGTGCAGTCAGCTTGACAGTGTTCATAACTCATGAGGAGAGGGAGAGACAAGGTGTCTGATATCATTCCCCAAAACAAGTGATTGGTGACATTACATTGTGGTTAATGTTGGAATTTGCCCTTGCATAGCATTGTTTTGTGCATGAAGGGTTTCATCAAGAGGCAGAAACCCTTTGTGGGAGCTTGAACATGTAGGTCATCCTGGTTGCGTGGGGTGACTATGAATGTAAAGTAAGCCACAAGTGTTGCAAGCCACAAGTGTTTAAATAGAAAGTTATGAAGCTTGTCTTTGAAAGGCTTCCTTTTTCTTCATTCTATCTGAGAGAGAGCCATTCCGCTGTCAAGTAATAACTTCTTGATTTCATTAACTAGCTTGGTGCCGATGTTAAAATATGCCTTTATCAGACTTCCCTCCAGGCTTAATGGTGTTTTTTTTTTTCACAGCATCGTGTTATTTGAGATTGAAAGTATGATTGGAGACAAAAGAAGCATTATTGCTAGAAAGTTGTGGATTATTTGTTTTTAATTACCTTCCTCTCTGGTCCATTAATATGGGAAGATATATTCCAAGTCTTAGCTGTTTAACTCTATGTCAGCAATATTTCTTTTCAAATTATCAATAATTTTAAATTTTGTTTTAGTAGGCAAAATGAAGTTTTGTTTTTTCTCTAGGCTATACTGTATTTACTTCAGGAGGAAGAAGAAGAAGAAGAAGCGTTTGGATTTGATATCCTGCCTTTCACTCCCTTTAAGGAGTCTCAAAGCGGCTAACATTCTCCTTTCCCTTCCTCCCCCACAACAAACACTCTGTGAGGTGAGTGGGGCTGAGAGGTCACCCAGCAGCTGCATGTGGAGGAGCGGGGACACGAACCCGGTTCCCCAGATTACAAGGCTACCGCTCTTAACCACTACACCACACTGGTGGTGAATTACTAAAAACACAAATATTTTTCAACAAAACTATTCACTGCAAATATCCCTAAAGCTCTGCTAGTAGCTCATCAGAAGATTCTAAGGAGATATACAGTTTTAAAGAGACAAGGAATCCTATCCCCCTTTGGGGGAAATTAGAATGGTATCCAACTAAACAGTTACTCTAACGCAACAATTTTTAGCTGCACAATATGACTTCCTCACCCTCTCCTCTCCCTGTACACCTCCTAAATCTGCTCTAGGGTTTCCCTCAACTCTCCTGGGCAGATTTAGGAGGGCGTGGGGTACATATGTGGAGAGGAGGCGGCCCAGAAGCTGCACTGCACAGTGAAAAGCCATGGCATTAGTGTAGGTCTTTAGTTTTATTAATTTTTGAGTGACACTATTTTGATTTAGCAACTAATGAACAAAGTCTGCAATTCACAGCATTCTTGTTGGGAAATGTGCTCTGTTGAACACAGGGTGGCATTTTTCAGTCAACATGCATGGGATTGCATTGAATGGTTTGATCCTGAGCACAAGTCCTGGGTAACACAAGAAGAACTCTGCTGGATCAGATCAAAGGCCAGCATCCTGTTCCCCAAAGTGGCTAACCAGATGCCTCTAGGAAGTTCCATAAGTGGGACATGGGAGCAACGCTGTCTCTGATGCCGGAGATGGCATGTGATCATTGTGAGGAATGGCCATGGTGAACACACCATGGAAGTAACTTTTGGAATAATATCCATCCTAGCTTTCATATTATAATCCCCACTGAGGGCTGAATGTAAATAAATATCAAACCCTGATCCTAAATGTTTTGGTTGGCCCACCTATGATGTTAGCTATGTTCCTAACATGCTGTTCCTGCAGTGCTGGCATAAAATCATGCTTTATACTTGTCACACCCTGACTTAATCACTTATGTAGCAACACACTGCAGCATAAATGGTTTTTAAGCATGACATTCAAAAGCATCTTAATTTCTTACAAGTCACCTGTTCCATGTTTGAATATTAACAATGCAGGATTGAAAGTGGAAGAAAGCCAACACTCCCTAGCCCATGAAGGTTTTATAGTTGCATGGCAGACTTGCAGGGCCAGCCCAAGACATTCTGCTGCCTGAGTCAGAGCAGCAAATGGTGCTCTTTCCTTCTGGCTCAAGTTGAAGTACATTAGTCTGAGATCACAGTCAGAAAATCCCACAAGCACCTTTCCTCCTCCCTGTCAGTAAAAATACAGTATCAATAAATCTGGGGTTATATTTTAGGAACTTTTACCCAGAGTAAAACTTAATGACCACAGCTAACTATGGTTCATTAATGTCAATGGTTCTACTCTGAGTAAAAGTTAGTTGAGCACAACCCTCAGTAACTATCAAATTTCTGTCTTTTCAGGACACCAAAATCAACTGCCTATGACAGCTACCTCAATCTGCCTAATGGTAGGGCAGGTCCAGGAGAAATAGAAAATCCAATTTAGTCTCAGTCAATTCAGGACTGATCTCCGAGTCCTATACACACTTACTAGGGTATAAGAAGCATTGAACTGAATGGGACTTCTGAGTACAGTGGTACCTCGGGTTACATACGCTTCAGGTTACAGACTGCAAACCCAGAAATATTACCTCGGGTTAAGAACTTTGCTTCAGGATAAGAACAGAAATCGTGCTCCGGCGGCCTGGCAGCAGCGGAAGGCCCCATTAGCTAAAGTGGTGCTTCAAGTTAAGAACAGTTTCAGGTTAAGAACAGACCTCCAGAACGAATTAAGTTCTTAACCTGATGTTTCACTGTAAACATTAACAGGATTATCAATCTTTTGAAGTCACTTGATTGGGAAAAGTTAGCAGAATAACCAATTGAACTTCAATATTTCCAAATAAATGTAGCTACAATTCAGGAACCAATCACTGAAAAACCAACTAATGATCTGGCAACATATAGTTTGGGCAGGTGGAATCCCAGTTTTGTCTGCAGTGGTTTGCAGTGTTGTGCCCAGTGATGACAAGAAGATTTCGGCCAGATTTCTACTGCATTCTATTTCTGCACACAGAAGGCTGCTGCGCTGCTGGCTCAGTCCTTGGGAAGTATCTGTGGAAAATGCAAGGTGCCTTTCCCTGTGCCGCAATCCGGCTCTCGCTCCGCCAGACCAGATGTGAGTTCCACACAGTCAGCACTAGCTCTGCCTCGCTCCCTGTCAGACACACAGAGACTTCTGGAGACCAGCTCAAGGCAAGCTTTGCATGGGGTGATCCCGAACAACCAGCTGAACGTGCAGCCACTTCACTTGGCTGGTGGCGCAGGATTATTGCATCCCCCGGGGAACTCATGGAAGGAAGTTATGCACACGCTGTGGATGTGTATCCACTGCTTATACAACATCTCTGCTTATTTTCCTCCTTCAGAGGCACTGATGTTGTTCCACCAGCCAAACAGGGAAAGAACTGTACATTCTGCTGGCTGTGTGGGACCATCACGTCTGAAGCAACCCATACAAATAATGAGTAGCGATCAGAGGTGCCAGAACAGTAGATCCAATCTTAAAAGGGGCCTGTCCTTAGTGTCTTCTCAGAAAAAGAGCATGTCATAGGAATAAAATAATGGCAGCACTACTTGGTTAGCCTTTAAGTGACCATATGCAGAAAAAATTTGATCTGCAAACCACAATTGGGAAAGTGAAGCTGTGCCGTGTGCCATAACTTATGGCTCATGTTTTCCAGGGCACACAAGACATTTTCAGTGTTCTAGGATGATGACTGAGCATAATGTCAGAAGGTCAGAAGGAAGGATTTGTCATGGTCCTGTGGGATTGTGGTGGGGAGCATGTGCGCATATTGCAGTTGGCTGGCTAGTTCTTTGGTTCACATAAAATCCTACAGAAAAAACTGGGACTACTTGTGCTTTCAGCCAGCTACCTGTTGGAATTCTAACAGAGTACAAGCATGTGAGATGTAGGCATTTCCAAAGAGTAACCAGGACACAATAAAGAGAGGGTCAGAAATTGCATGAGAACTTCTTAAGAAAAGATATGGGTAGTAATTTACCAATGAGGACCAGGCTGGATATGGAAAATGAGATTTGGTGAGCAGAGAAAAATAACAAAAAATTTCACATGCAAGCCGGAAAAGACATTTTGCCTAGATCTACAGTTGTTGGGTTTTTTAAAAATATATATATCTAAGGACCCAAAATGCCTTTCCTACTGTCCAACAAAGCTACAAACCCAGCTCCAGCTGAGACACTAAAGGTCTTAAATGTGTAGGATTTCACTACAGAGGCAGTGGGCTGCAGTGGTTACAGCAGTGGGCTTGGGCTGCACAGACTCAGGTTCAAATCCCATTTGAACTACAAAGAACACTGGGTGTCCTTGGGCCAGTCACCTTCTGTCAGCCTGAACTACCCATCAAGGTTGTTGTGAATATTCAATGGGAGATAAAGAACCTTGCATACCTCCTGATCTCTTTGGATCAAGGTGAGATAAAAAGAAATGCAATCAGTCACTAAAGGGACTACATTTGGGACCAAAATCAGTATGCAGAGAAATGGGACAATAAGGCTCTTCCCCTTCTTTAGTCCCAAAATTGAATCTCCAAGGTCTGTCCAATAACTGAGAACGAAATTTCCCCCCTCCCCACACACTTTTACCAAAGCATGAGATCAACAGGGAGTCCAGCTAACACCTTGAAGATTAACATAAGGCGCCAAGCTCCTTTGTTAGATGCAGGGAGAGTCAAATGCAGGGAGGAAAAGCAGCATGAGGAGTTTCAACTGTGGTACTGAGGTCAACAGCTAAGGAAGCCCTGTAATCATTCATAAAAAGGCCTGCAAACAACATATCAGATAGCCCAATCTAAGCATGCTTCGAGTAGATTATTTGTTTACTCATAAATATTACTTGGTGGTGAACAGATGTCATCCATGCAAGTGCCTTTCTACTCAACCCCAAGGAGCATTTCCTCATAGTGCCAAAGAACCAGTGGCATAGCGTGGGGGATGCAGGGGGGCCGGCCACACCAGGCGCAACATCTGGGGGTCAGGGTTAGGGGGCACAAATCCACGGGTTAGGGGCGCAAATTACTTGCCTTGCCCCGGGTGCTGACAACCCATGCTATGCCACTGCAAAGAACAGCTTGTTTTTCAGGCCAGATAGGAGAGCCATTGCCTGCTGGATGGAGCTCTGCGTTTACTTGATTGGCATCTGTTTGAGTGCGTGCATCTTTAAGCAGTAGTAACTCTGAGTAAACCACTTGACTCTGTGGGACTGACTGTGTAGGATATGGGGAGTCAGACTGCAATTCTGAGCTCATTTCTACTGCAAAGTTATAGCAGCAAGACACTCACCAAGGAAGACCCATTAAATACAGGAGGATTGTGCTGCACATCTCCCTGAAATAAATTCTGAGCAAAGATACATAGGCCCCTTTGCTTCTTTGCTCAGTTAACCACTCTCTAAGATTGCTTTTCCTTAAGGCTCACTTTCCACCCCCTCATATAAAATGGGAAGCGTCCCACTTCATAGAGCTTCTCTGAAAGGATGAACAGTACAGTTCTTTTGCACGCTTAAAAGTGCTGAACAATAATTGCTAATGATTGCTGCTTTATCATGGTTGGTACAGAGTGCATTATTCTTAAAATCTCAGATTTTTTCCCCATCATCTCCCCTTGACCCTTTCAAATTCCGCCTGTTCATCCTTCTCCCATTTGTATTCTAGTTAGGTATCATGGCTCAGCGCCAATGTTTAGCTTTGAACACGGCCAACCGCCCCCCCCCAACCTCCAGCAAACATTACTGTAAACAGTTTCAAAGTCTGGAGGCTTCAAAACTCCAGATGTTAATATGGCTGAATGGAAGCTCAAGGCAGGTCAGCTCCTTCTCTCTCCCGCCCCCCCAGCTCCTCCCTCCCTGAGAAACAAACAGATTTCTGAAATCACAGAGACATGTTCCTCTGTTGGTTGACCTTGTTGGCGTTAACAAATCTCTCTGTGAACATTCTTCTGCTTCTAAAACACAATGCACTAGATTGAAGGACTAGCGATATATACTACAGCAGAACCTGATCAGAGAGGTGAAACTGGGCATAAAAGTGTGCGAAAGTTGAAAGGGGGGGGGGAGTGATGTTAAAAATCCACTTTTGTTGCCTTGAATTAGTTCTTCCCTTCCTGACAAGCTTACTCATAGCAGAGACTCTGAGAGCCACCCCGCTATACCTTCAAAAGGAAAAAAACCAGCTTCGGGGTAGATGCCAAGACTCCTTCCTTTCCAATCCTACACTATGGTTTTCATAAGAGGTTGCACAAATGTAGCTTGATGCAGACAGAGACAATATTCTCTGAAAGACTTTGGTAATACGCAATTTCAGTCTAGAGTAACCAAAAGGTTTCGCAAGCATTGCCAGCCTGTGGTGATATAAGATCCTTCCACACAGTCCACATCTGGGGTTGAACACTAACTGTACAGATTCCCTTGAAATCCCCATCAATTTTTAGCTCAGTTGTTCAAAATAGAAAATCAGGAGGAAATAAGCAAAGGCCGCCTGAAAGACATCCCGTTACGAGTTAACAGAAGCCCAGGCAGCATTTGAACAAAGCCCCTAATTAAGGACCTTGCATTGTATGAACTATTAAAGACAAGCCATGATTTCCATATGAAAGTGAAATGTGTGTACGCGTGTGTTGAGAGGGGGGTATTTGGAAATACTTGAGGTAGGATCTAACTGCTTTAACTTGGTGACCCTTTCAAAGCAACTGAGAGATCACAACACTGTTGTGGTGTGATTACTGTGCCCCAAAGTTGGATGCTCTCTCCACAGAAAGAATTTCTTTTGTTATATGGGGTGAGGTACAATAAAACAGGCTCCCTTGGTAAACGAGATGGAAAAACCTAGCAAATAGAATGTTACAGTGTGAAAATGAAGCACCCAAATCAACTGAAATAAATGATATCTCTCCCCCAAATACATTTCTCTGATAAAATTCTGGTACATTTAAAATGTGCCCCCAAAGAGGGACACCCAGAGGAGTCCTTGCAGCTGTAACAGGATTTATTTTTTTAAGAACAGTAGTAAAACTCTTGCACTTAAAATATTCATTTCTTTAAAGTCTGAGGTAATCACAGTCCTCTGAAAAGATTTGCTTGGAACTAACTTGAAGTTAAAAACCCCCGCACAAACCCAAACCCTTTCCCATCCTTACCTTGCTTGTCAGCAGTGAAGAAAGTCAAACAAAGTTCCTCAGAGGGTTAAAACTCAAAAGGCAGAAACTTCTTCAGGCACCCAACCTGCCTATTTAAACTTTAAAAGTCCCCTGCTCTTTTGTCTTGTGACGTCCTTTCCTTCCCCCTTTCCTGAAAGAAAAGTGCTGAGAACTCATTTAAAAAACAGAACAAAACAAAAAACCCTTTTTCATCCTAACTTGAAGCGCTGCAAGAGCTTTTAAAAAGTTTTCAAGCCACTAACTGTGAGGGAGGAGGAGAAAAGGAGGGGTGAAAGCATAAGAGGTGGGGCTGCCAAGGAATGGGGAGGAGGAAAGGAGGAGAGAAGGCACAGAAGCTGTAGACAGTATGGGGTGGGGGCAAAGTGGGGGGAGAGAGGGGAAAGGAGAGAGCATCAAAGTGGCTGAGTAAGCACAAACTTGCAAAGAAAGGGGGGTGGGATACATGAAAGAGACCGAACTGGGACGGTATCCAGAGCCGTCTTGCTGTAGGGAAGTGACACAGTTTAATTTACGGTATGAAATACAACTCTCCCAAGGTGCGTGGTTTGTCTACATCATGAATTTGCTGCAGACCAGTGGCGATGAGTTGAAGTGGATTCCTTCAGCAGCTGGCCTACAGGAATTTCTGATAGCTGCCTGGATGTTAGTAGCAGAAGCAGTGCCTCCCTAAACTGCACTGGCACCGTTTCAGGTCAATCAGACGGAGGTGCGCACTCCCCACACAGCTCTTAAGGAGTCAAAGTGTGGAGAAAGAGATGGGCTTCTTTCCACCCCCTGTGCCAACTCCCATATTCTGTCAGAACTTGTAGTTTTGTGTCTCCTTCTCGCCTCCTTTCTGCTGGATTGTCCGGTGAACTTCGCATACAGTACATAGAGAGTACTCCAGGATGGCACAAACAAACCTTCTGCCAACGGAGCGAGGGGGAAAAAAGGGAATACCAGCAAAGTGTTGGAAATAGGCATCTTGGCACAGGGCAGCCGGCTGCTCTGTGAACGAGGCAAGGGGTTCCTCACGCAATTCCACAGCCATGCTAAAAAAGCACCATGTGGAAACACTGAGAAAGGGGAGGCAAGCCCAAAGAAGAAATTTACCACAGCAGTTAACACAACCCATTTGCCTGGTTGTTGTTTTTTAAGTACAGAGCAGCAGATTGGTCTTGTTTAAATATGGCCTTTCATCTTCCTTTCGACTCTGGAAATTGGTATGGGTGGACAAAAACAAATTGAACAAAACAGCTATGAAGAAGAAAAAGAACCCTGCTGGGTCAGGGATCAGTACTATTAAGTACTGTATCCTGCCTCTCACAGTGACCCAAACAAGGTGCCTTTGGGAAGCCCAAAAGCAGCATTCAGATGTTACATTCAGCAATCATGGCTGGTAGCCGTTGATAGCGTTATCCTTCAGGAATCCATGCTTTGGGCCTGATTTCAATGTCTGATGGAAGTGACATTGATCCAGTAGATTGGGATCCAGTAGGTCATGGGCTGGCTCCACCCTGCCCTCAGAACACCTCAGAAGAAAAGAGAGTGCCCTCTCCTATTTCATATAAAAAAGCTGACTAGCCAGGCTGTGAAATCTTACTTCAACACTGGAAACAGAATTGCAGGCTAATTTGGGAGACGCAGGTCAGGTCAGGTAGCACACACGGCCCTGTCTGCCAGCACCTCACCCTTGCAGACCTGCCCCTCGCTGAGGCACCTGACTCATGCTGCCTAATGGCAGAGCTGGCCCTGAGACTTCCTGATGCTGCTAGACTCCAACTCCCATCATTGCTGACCATTGGCCATGCTGGCTGGGACTGATGGGAGTTGAAGTTCAGCAACATCTGGAGGGCCACAAGCTAATCCCCCTACAGCAGAGATTCTGCCTGACTGCAGTAGAAACCTAGACTAAAGCTAATTTTGTATATAGGTTATATAAGTCTGGGCATGGTATAGCCTTTGTGTGAGTTAGAAATAAAAATGTAGATTTCCCCTTCAGTCCAAGTCCTCTTTAAGTTTTGAGTTGGCAATCATATACACACTTTCCTGAAAGTAAGCTTCGTTTAACTCAGTGGGCCAACTTCTCATAACGCTGCCATACGTCTAGACATTACTGGAATTTCAAAGGCAGAAATGAATTTCCGCAATGTGGCACTTTGTCCTGGATGTTTGGCAAGTTAATCGAAAAAATGCATTTTTTAAAAAAAAGCTCAACAATTTTTTGGAGTCTTCATAAAAGAAGCTCAACAACTTTTGAGGTGTCCTGGTTTATAGTTTTTGAAATATGGCGACCCTAGACTTCTCATACCCCACAAGTTTCCTGGAAAAAAATGGGGCATCCTGTTTTTTCTCACGAGAGAATGGTGACCATTTTGGATGTGGTGATCTTGCACAATTTTGCACCCTGATTTTCCTCTTAAAAGAGCACTATTTGGGGGCTGTGATTTCACAAGGTGTCCCAAAATGTGCATGCTTTTTTGGGGGGACGACTGCGGTGCAAAATCACATGAGATCATGGCACCCAAAATGGCAACTGTTCTCTTGCAAGGAAAAACAGGAAGATGGCATCCCGGAAGATGGTCCCCAGTTTTTTGCTTCCAGGTGTTGGAGTGTATGACATCTACATAGACATTTATAGGATCGTGTAGTGGTTAGTGTCAGACAAGGGCCTGAAGCTCAGTGGTTGATCTTGGCCCAGTCACTGCCTCTCAGCTTAACCAACCTCACAAGGTTGTTGTGAGGATAAGCTGGGGAGGAAGAAAGCTATGTACACCATCTTGGGCTCCTTAGAGGAAAGGTAGGGTATAAATGCAAAAAAATCCAAACAAGCAGGCAAACAAACCACACCTTTGTTCAGTTTAAATGTTCAGTCTTCTTGCTCAGTTTTTAATTAAAGTCTGCCTATAAAAATGTGCGAATTTAGCCAGTTGGTCAGGCTCCTTCACTTGCAAAGTGGCCCACATGACCTAATCACCTTTAATCCTCACTCATTGTCCATTTTCCAGATAAAACCTTCTGAGAAGGGGTCGCTGACAGTCTTGAGTACAAACATTTGTTTATTTCGTTATCACACTCTCATTTGCTTTCCTTCTCATTCACATTAACCAGAACACAGTTTGGGGCCTGCTACCACTGGCCTGTCAATATGACTGAGGTGATGTACATATCACTTTCAGTCCCATAGTCTTGCATGGGAAGAATAGGTCTTCTCATTGTCAGTTACAGCAGGAAAAAACACCTTATACTCTTGCCATGGTGGACAGTGGCTTGCAGCTCAAGCTGAAAGAAATGTTTGCAAATATTTTGGCAACATTTCCTATTTCACTATTCAAATTTATAATGTAAAATTTGGAATCTGAGCACTGAATATGCAGCTTTATCTCAGTACTTGAAAACTGAGTGCTTTTGGACATCAAAATACCTTTGCACATCAACCGTCAAGGATTAAAAATCATTGTACTTCCAGTTGAAATCAAATCGTGCTCACCATTTGAGATGTAGATGTTAAACACTGCATGACTTCTTGGCAAATATTCAAAGAAGGCGGTGAATAATCAACATCAAAATGTGAGGAGGTGAAATCCGAAGTGTTTTTCTGTGTGAGGGGTCCAAGGAAAGGGCAGTGTCGTTTTCCACCAAGAATTCTTGGGACAAAACACAAAGGAGGACATTCATATTTCTGAGGACAGTTTGGAAACAAAACAAAACAAGAATTCTCTTTGTCCTGGAGCAGAACTGCTTTTGGACTGGAACCAGTCCCTTATAAACACTTGTAGAATAATTCCCTCCTTAGAAAAAAACACTTCAGAACCGTCTTGTTGTGATACGGCTTCACGTGGCCAACCTACAGATGACACTGCTATGGAAAGTGTTAAATGCTGGAAGATTCGTGACTGTCCTATGTGCTGTGGCCAATTAGAAGTGTCTTTTGTCCTTCCTTCCTACTGTGTTCTTACTGTGTTCCTACCCTTCAGTGCTGGGCAACTCCTTGGAAGGCATAACAAATATTCCAGCAGCTCATCTTGTTTGGATAGTTCAGTAAGACTATTGTTCCGTTGTATTTCTATATTTTGACAGCTGAGGATTCTTGCTCCACTGCTGGGTTTCGGGAGGTTCATCAAAGGCCCTCACCCGGATGGTGCTCGTCCTGGGCTAGCAACCTTTTGATATCATAGCACAATCTTTATAACAGACAGGCGTCAGTGTATAAGTGAAAAGCAGTCACATTTCCACTTGTTTCTCAAGCCTTACATGCATGCTGTGTTATCCAGCTGCAGTATATACAATGTTTGGTACATTGGATTCCAGTGATGGTAGAAAGTAGATACATAATTACAGTGGAGCCTTGGTTGTCAAACGTAATCCATTCCGGAAAACCGTTCGACTTCCCATTCGACAACCAAGGCGCAATGGGCCATCAGCAAACTAAATTGAGAAAATTGAGAAACGTGCCTTGGAAGCCATTTGACTTCTGAGGCGCGTTCGAAAACGGAAGCAATTACTTCCGGGTTTTCAGCATTTGGGTTCTGAAACGTTCGGCTTCTGAGACAATCGGAAATGGAGGTTCCACTGTATAAATATGGAATGCTCTCCTCAGAAGACTGCCTGGCACAAACACCATTATCTTTTTGGTACCAGGTTAAAATGGTCTTCTTCTCCCAGGCATTTGATGGAAGATGATGCCATGGATTATTATTTGGGTGGGCGTGCTGTCATAACATTTATATTGATCCATTTCCCCAGTATTTTCAGACATAGATATAATATTGGACCTTAAGAATTTGTCAGCCTAATGAATTCACTATCACTTTTTATTTATATTTACCTGAAGTAACACGTTGAGCCTGAGCTTAATTATTCTAATATTTTTCTCCTAGTCTTTCAATAACATTTGGTTTCCAGTGTAGCTAATTAACAAAAAGCCTTTTCACTACTGGGTTTGAGCATATAAAAATTCAGCCATTTCACCTGACTTGCTGATGAGGTTTGTTGTTTATGAACTGAAAGATTTTCTCTTTCCTTCTGCTTCCTGGCACTTTGTATCATAATGTTTAGATAATGTTGGGATTCATCATTTCAGAATTCCATGGAAAAACTTAATTGAATAACAAAACAAAACATCATTTTTGAGAATCCTGCTTCCTCTTTCTGAGCTCAGCAGGAAATTACAGAAATGCCAGGGTAAAGTATGCTAAGTACTGTAAGTGGAAAGTTCAGATCTGACCTGTAACAGGGGGCTTTCTGGTTCTTAATCTAAACACAAACACTATTTTTCAGAGCTACATAGTGCTGCCAACCGATACTGATGGTCTTTGTGCTACAAAGCATCAAACACAAACCAAAAAAATACCTCATATCCCTTGAACTTGGGCTCACACAATGAAATATTTGACAGGTTAAGTTCTGGACAGAACAAATAAAGGACCTCTTCATAGTATGTGACACTGGTGGAACTCATTGCCACATGTTGTGGCAATTTTTGCTAGTGCAAGTGGCCTTTTAAAAAAAGGTTAGACACATTTATGGAAATGGGTCTGAGAGGAATCCCAAGGAAAGCAGAAACCAGATGTTTCTCTTATTAGTAAAAGACTTACAGCAGGGGCAGCCAGCATGGTGCCCTCTTGAACTACAACTGCCATCAGTTCCAGCAGCAGTCTGACCAAAGATTACAGATGTTGGGAGTTGTCGGCTAGCAACATCTGGAAGGAACCCCTCGCTTACAAGATGATGGACTTTTCTGTTCAAAAGTTGCTTGGATCCAAACATTCTGTTGCATGAGCAGCCCTCCCCCAGTCCCCCCCCAACTTCCTTCTTCTGACTGCAGCCCTCAACACCACAACCCATGCCTCAAGAATCAACTTTTCTCTCTGTGTGTGTGTGCACAGGGAACTGCAATAGAAAGGGAAGTTCTGATCCAAGCCATTGTCTCTAGTCTAATTGAAGCTGGAGGTTGCATCACACAGATAAGATTTTACTGGCTGCTGAAGAGAGATTATTCTGGTTGTTCTGAGTTCCTTTTGATAAGATTAACCCGGGCTATAAGGAAAGTGGGTTTAGTTCGGCCCACACTGTGAACATTTCTTCTGAAGAAATTGCTCACAAGATGCAGATTAAGTTGTGAAACTCAAGTCTGCTCTAATTTTCCATTAACTGGGAGAGAAGGAAAATAAAGAGCAAAGGTAGCTGTGTTGATCCATAATGGAAACCCCCAACCCCTCAGGTAGTCAACAACTTTTTTGGGACTTCCGAAATGTTTTGCAAAACTAGTCAACAAGATTTTGGGGTTCTCCAGAACGCTTTATCAGGTGAGATGTTGCACAAAGCAGGAAGGAGAGCAATGGGTACACCCCTTTAGTTTTAAAAGGCTGGTTCTTGATGCTTTGAGGTCTGCATTTTGACTCAGTCTGAAGATGGAGAGTCTAGTCTGAATTAGTCTACCTATGTTAAGTCCCTGCAGGCACACAATGAAGACAGAATTCAGTCTGTAATCTCCATCTTCACACTGTGCCTAAAGGCAAACTTCAGTAATTCAAGATCCAGCATCATTTACCCCTTGCCGCTCTCATTTCTCCAATCCAATTTGTGTATTATTATTATTATTATTATTATTATTATTATTATTATTTTCCTAATACCTCAAAAATAAAGTAAGAATGCAGACACAGCAAGAAGCATCACAATAATTTCCCTTCAAATGCCCAGAAGAAGAGTTACATCTTCTCTCTTCTCCTGAAAGGTTGCTGGAGACAGCATCCCACATAGACTCTGTAGGCCCCAAACCAAAGTTCTGGAAAGCTCAAAAGCCTGGAAACTATTTGGTGACATTTTCGTGAGTCCTAATAAAGATATTGCCCAACAGTGGACTTGGGAAAATAAAGAGTATGTAAAGAATTCACTAATTAGGCAAATGGAGTTGTCACATGGCCTGCAGTCCAAAGGCCATTGTCACTCATATCTGGGTAGGCTCCCCTCAGCTGCATGTACACACATATCCGTTGACTAAAGCTGCTTTTATCTGTTAAATGGTGTCTAAATATGTTTACTGGCCTTCACAAACTACTATGGCTAAAGAGCAGCAGTTGACACCCTGCCAGGGATGAGGAAATTTCTCTAGAAGAATTGCAAGAGACCCGAGGGTGGCGTCAGGAAAAAGTGCAAGAAGAGCTTGTAACAGACAAGTAATACCCATAAGCTGATGCTGACATTGATGTTTATCTATTCATTTTTATTTACTCAGCTCCTAGAAAGCCACCCAGTAGCATTGCTCTCTAGGTGGTTTGCTGGATAAAACAATAATTAAAAACACAATATCCTAAAATGACCATTTGCAGCTTAAAAATTTCCAGCACAGAGAATAATAAAAGTGCTTAACTAGCAAATACATATGAAATGTGATTTGCAGAGCAATGCAACCTACTCAACTGTGTGTGGGTATGGAAACGGTGTTGTACTGGAAACTGTGGAGGTGTCCCTCTGCCCAGCTCTCCTGGATGATCTGGCCTTCTGGTGCTGACCACCCCTTTTGCTCGCTGCCCATGCAGACAGCTGAGAGGCTGCTGCAGAGATTCTCATCAGGAGCAGCCAGCAAAAAGTCCTGAATTGGTGATATTCCAAGAGTAGGAAGGGAAAGGGGCTGAGCCGGCTGGGAATCCATTAGGAGATCCATTAGATTTAGAACCACTTTCACTGCTGTCACATGACAGCATGGGGCCCAGTTATTTCAACATTTCTAAGTTGGTAGAGAAACCTGCCTGTCCTCTGCACCTTATGCCGCAGCTGTAATGCAGAGCAGTTTCCTGATCCATCGGGCTTAATAAAGGTTACAGTTGTTTACAAGGTCTAGCAATGGCTATTACCTTTGAAGCCAAAGGTATCATCCCTGTTGAGATTATCACCACCTGTTAAATGCCTACTTCTAAAAAGTCTTGAGGAGACTCAAATCACAAACGTACATTGCAAAATATACAAATGAATTTGAAACAGCAACATATCAATGCAAATTTTGCATCTATGCATGTACATAAGTATGTGCATTCATTTTTATTTTTATTTTATTTTATTATTTTACAAATCTGTGTTCTCTCTGGTCCTTCTTTTTGATGATGCATGAGGCCATCTTCCTTTGTACTGACTGCTGAACCAAGTAGCCTGTTTCCAATCAGTTGAGGGAACAAGACAGTTAACAAGAAGACCAGATGACCAGAACACAAACACAAATATTCGCAACCGCTGTTCAGGAGAATTAGGCAGCTAATCGGGAGGATGGCATTTCTTCTCACAATGACCTCAGATGAACTATTATATGCCAGCTAATATGCAGCCTTAGTCACTGTTATAGGCTTACGGATTAGCTAAGGCCCCAGTTCAGCTCGGATGTAATAAAAAGATTCACACAGGCTCTGCGAACTAGTAAAAGCAGAGCTCTGGTTGTTTTTTTAAATGAAAGTGTAAAATATTATTTGAGACTTTGGGCAGGACAGATTTAGGGGAGTGCAACCAGTTCGCCCGCATTGGGTGCTGAGCTGAGACGGTGCTGCAGGGAGCATAGCCACAAGAAGGGAAGACAAGATGGGGGGAGGGAGATACACCAAATTTTGGTGTTTCACAGGCCACTCCTGAAATTTTAAAGCCCACTGTTTGGGGATGCTACCTTGAGAAATTAGAATCAATGGGATTGATTATAAAAGCAATGTCAACTAATTGGCCATCATGAAAATAACAATTGAAAAAGAAACAGTAAGATACATTATAATTCAGCTTCCAATTCCTATTGTCACTAAATCCCCTCTAAATGGATATTTTAAAGATTTCTCAAATAAAATAAATAAATTCCTTTACAAATTTGTTTCCTGCCAAGATACCTATCTATCCACAGGCTTGAGATGAATATTCTTTGCCCTTCAACAGCCTTCAACCCATTTAGCATGATGAATTCAACCTGGATCTCATCGTTAGCCATTAGAGGTGCCTTGAAACCAGTGCAATATTCTTCTAATCTGGAAATGCACCATTTGAGGTTTCTGCAGGGGGAACCTTGATTTTTCCAAGATTTTGCATCACTCAGGCAGCCTCCATGAGTGCAGGTGACTCACCATTTCAGATAGTCTTTCTTCAACTCATGGAGGTTGGTGGGGATATGGATGGGTAGAATGGGGTTAGTTTTTTATCCCCACAACTTCCTTTGTGCTATATTTTCAGATTAGAAGACTGTCAAACAGGGCTATGTCTTTCATGGTCTGTGCATGCCGTAAAGCAGGCCTTGGCATTCTGCACCACCTGAAGATTACAAACTGTATTCAAGAGAAGTTCCACAGACACCTCTTTGCAGATTTAGGCCATAGTCTAAATCTATACAGTGCATGGATACAAATTGCAAGATCTCTTGGTAGCGCATGGGGCAGATCCCACTTGCAAAGCAGCTAGTGAAAAGGATCTTGGACACTGCTATCGCCGAGGGCTCCAGGAAAAGTGCAGAGTTGGGGAGCTCTATCCTTCTGTTTTCCAAAGGGAGTGTGATACTATCATTAACAGCAATCTTTAAGTCTTCAAATTATCTAATCCTCCTGCTTTCTAAACTTCTCTCTTGGCTGGATTCATTTTCTGCAGCAAAGTTTTTAAATATGAAAAGTCAACAAGTTCTAACTTTCAGTAGTATATTCCTGATGCCAAAGGCCATATCACAGCTCTCTGCCCCCATGACTTGACTTTGACAGATGCTCTGTGCTGTCTGCTTTGAACAGAAAGTCTCAGAATACCCTAGTTACCAACCCTGATTTACTGCCTGCTGGCCAAAAATTAGAAATAGAGTCCCTTCAGTTGTCATTGATAACATTGCTCCATGAAAAGCATCCTTCAGCCTACCACTACAAGTGATTAAGCATAGTACACTTCCTAGAAAGTCGAATACTTTTATTTTTTTTAAAAAGCTTCTATAAATAAAAAAAATCAGATACAATAACACTGCATATAATCAAAGGCTATGCATGGCCTTCATTTTTTTGCATTTGGCTCCCCCTTCTGTACACAAGAGAAATTAAACAAAGGGTTGAAATCCTTGCCGGGAATGTTATTTAAATTTTTGTGTGAAATGTGTATATATCGTTTTAGGAAACCTTGGGCTGTTTCTTTTCTGTCATTTATGGTGCAATTTATGCGTGTCTACTCAAAAATAAAACCTATCAAATTCAGTGGGGTTTAGTGTGTTCTAGACCAGTAAGTAAGTCGGTAGAATAGTGTCAAAATTTCTCCATACTTTATATGGGCTAAATTCAATGGATTGGATCCCAACCTAAGTTATCATAGAAGTAAAGTTTCATGATCCCTGCTTTCCTATGCACTTAAGTGCATTTCCCAGAAAGTCTCTCTGAAGGATAAGGACAATCTGAGATGGAGCACAAGGGGCTTCTGAAAAGTTGGAAATTGCCCCAAATTAGACAAAAGGTTTTGGATGATTCTATCCTTCCCTCAAAGCACTCTACACCTTATCCCCTATTGTTCAGAATACCTTCCCAGAGCCCTGCAGAAATGCCTGGCTGTCATCCATGGTGCTTGGTTTGCTGCCTGCCTCCATCTTCCAGTTTCACCTGGGTTCTGAGAAAGGGCTAAAGGTGTCCTCCTTCTCAGAGTGAAGCATTCTGGGAGAAGTGGCCAGGACTATGGCTGCACTGCTGTTGTGGTTTCCCACTGTGGCTTGAAAGGCTTTTTAAAGTTCTTTTTTCAAAAAGGCTTTTCTTAAAAAAGAAAGCTAAGTTGAAAAAAGCTTTTCTAACGGTAGATACCGTAACAAACCTTGTCTGGTCTCACTGCCCGGAATGACTGACTTGGAAGAAGGCCTTTGGCCTTTTCTCAGAACCCAGGATGAGTCAAGGATCCAGAAGTTGAAGCCACTATGGCTGAGTTTGGTTCCCAAGCATAGTGGTGCCTGCATAGTGCTAGAAGCCAGGTGCAGGAGGCAGCGGAAAAGCTCCCAGCACTGTTCCTGCTATCATGGCAGTGAAGCATGCTGGGATAGTTGGGCCTTTGATCGAAATCAGCAAGGTTCAGCACTACCTTTCTAGAAAAGGAGGTGCCAGAACTCCCCATGGTGCCCACCTGAGAAGGGTCAGAACTGAGTTCTGCTGAGTTCTTGCTGGGGGGGGGGAAGACCCTGGCAAGGTTTATATTATTAAATCTACCATTTATAAGGATCCTTGGTCAAATAGACTTCAGAATCACGTGAAGCGAATTTACTTTCATTCTTACATATGGATGTTTAACCTATAAAATGATACCATGCTACTTAGAATTGTGTTACAAAAGTGTACAAAAGAATTGGACAGACAAGCACTTGCCATTTCATCATGTGTAGATTTGGGGCACAATCTAACCAAAGTTGATTATTTATGTGAGAAATAAATACAAGCTAAGTACCTTTAAATCCCATTGATTTCAATGACAGAGATTTAGGAAAGTGCTCAACTCTCTCTCTGAAATTGATGGGTTTAAAATTTACTTAATTGATGGGTTTAAAATTTACTTAATTTGGGTTGGATTATACCCTTTGTTTTTTAAAATAGCATGTCTGTTAATCGGCTTTAATATTACCAGGTTTAAATGATATAATGTAAAAAAATACCTCTCAACATTCATAGAGCTCTTTTTAATCCCGATATGGAACACTAATTTAAAAGCCTATTGTGAGCCTTTGAAAAATTGTAGAACTAGCATTTAAATGTGGCAGCAAGCATTTTAACAAGATCAAAACATAAACTTGTGAGGTACAGCCGGGAATAACATTGAAAAATCCTTCTGGTTTCCATCTCAAATTACTGTTTACATGGATTTTCATTGAAGCCAACTCTGCATTTCGGCCTCTGGATTTAGGAGTGTGAGCAAACAAGACAGCATGTTTATTTATTGTTTACATCTATTAGTTGCTTCCCAACCAAGTCCCCCAAGCAGAGTACAATAGAAGCATCTAAAACAAACATCAAGACAGAATGCAAGTAGAACAATCAAATGTCACAATAAAGCGCAGACCCAGCACAGAGAATACAAACATGTTATATCACCATACTCAGATTGCCAAAGGGCATAGGGGGAGCTAAGAACAACCTCAAAGGGCTAAGATTTTTTAAAATATATATAAGAAGACAGAACAATGTCAAAACTAGTAATATCTATCTTTAGATCAATTATTATTATATTTGGGCGGCTAATAAGCAACAATAAAAACAAGTTGAAAAAATACTGAGGCATCTAATCATAGCCTGCATTTTTATCAAGGCTTATATATTGATCAGGATCTGTATTTTAAAATGAGCTTAAAGATTTTCAAATGTTTTATGCCAGGCAGAAGACCAGCTGCCTAAATGTTTATCCTCCTGGACAAGGGGCCCCCCTGATTTATAGCAGAAAACAATTCTCAAAGTCGTAAAAAAGGGAATTACAGGCTGAGGGCAAGGTTACACTGACCCTACAAATTAAGAGTTGGTAAATAGTAAAATGAGCCATATCTTCCTAAGGTTAAAAGGCCAAGAGCAAATGGAAAAGCAGCTGGCTTGGCTGGAGAATGGGGTGTAAACAGAAGAAGAGATTTCTTCCTATTTTATTTTGAGGCTGTAAACTGTTCCTTTTTACTTTGAGAAGGTTTATTCTTCTAAAAAGCTATCTATGATAATGTATGAAATATATTAGCTTAAATGTAATTATGCAAAGGATCTAGAAAGAAAGAAATGTTAAATTCTTATTTCATAGAGTCATATTGCTGTAGGAGACCAGAGGGGCAAACGAGCCCAGCCCCCTGCCAGACAGGAGACGCCATCGAGCACTCCTGATATATGGTTGTCAGGCCTTTGTTTAAAGACCTCCAAAATAAGGAGATCTTTCAATGATAAACTCAAGATCTCTGACATCTGTTTAAGATAAAAATTTAAAACTATTAACCATCTGTTTTGGAGGGCAATAGGGCAAGGAGGGCAAGAGGTGAGCTGGTAATTAAGGTTTCTTGTTGAGACAAATGTAAGATAAATGACTACTTATTTGTCATTTATAGATAGAAGAATATATAGCTTTTTGTTTCCCATAAAAGGCAAAAGGAAATGGGTGTATCTTTTAGGATTGGTTCTAGCAAACAGCCAATGGGAATTTCAACTAGGCTAATTGGACAGAGGCAGCCAAAGGAGGAGCAAGGAGGCTGGGCTGAGGGAATATAAGTGCTGGCCATAATGGCAGGAGCCCAGGCCAGAGCTTGGTAACCATATACCACTGTGCCTCTCATTTATTTGTCTGACAAATAAATTATTATTTTAATTTCTCTATTGCTGCGTTGAATATTTCATTCCAGCTAAGCGTTAACCACAAGCAGGGTGCTACAATACAACTTCAAAACAAGATTAAAATACAACATTAAAACATGGAAATATTAAAATGCAGCCTCATCACAGGCGGAGAAAGGAAAAAAGTGGGGGGAAGGAATCAAATGAGGACTCCATGCCAAAGGCCAGGCGGAACAACTCTGTCTTACAGGCCCTGCAAAAAGCCACTAAAATAAAATAAACCCCCAAAGTTATTAAATATGTTGAAATATATTGCTAAGATGTTAAATGGCATGGGATAATAAAAATGTCTTTGCCTGGTGCTTGGAAAATATGTAGGTGCCAGTTAGGGCTCTCTCTGGAAAGAGTATTCTACAACCCAGGCGCCATGATGGAAAAGACTCTCTGCATCATAGCCACCATAAATTGTTGGGGCACTCAGAGAACCTCCCATTTATCTTTTCCAAGTAGGTGCCTATGGCAGACCCTCCAAGTGTCCCTATTTTCCAGGGATGTGCATGATTTAGAGAAGCTGTCCTGGTTTCTGATTTGATCCTGGAATGTCCCACTTTTCCTTAGGATGTCCCTATTTCCATTATAGAAATGTTGGAGGGCATGGAGTTATCCGACCCCTGAGCTGTCTGAAGGCAATCCTGTATACGGAAGTTCTTTTTAATGTTTAATGTTCTATTATGTTTTTATATATGTTGGAAGCTGCCCAGAGTGGTTGGGGCAACCTAGTAAGATGTGTGGGGTATAAATAGTAAAATTATCATTATGCAATGAGACATTTCTATTTTCATCAGAGAAATTACTGGATGGTATGTTATAAGAAGAGGTGTTCGTTTAGGTCCTACTGAGGTCCACAGCCATGCTGGGCTTTACAGCTCAAAACCAGCACTTTGAATTGGGCTTGGAAATGAATCAGAAACCAAGGGAGCCCAGACAGCCCTGATTAGAACTTTGGCTGTGTTATTCTGAACCAGCTGCAGTTTCCAGACCACCTTCAATGGCTGTCTTCAAAGGCACCAGTCCCATTCTCCCAGAGCCTCACCTGATTTAGATGCAAAGGAGAAGCAGAGTTGGATACCATCTGCATACTCATGGCATCCATCAATCCATCATTTTATTTGTATGCCATCTTTCCATAGTTAAAACCCTGCGCAAGGTGGCTTACAACATATAAAAAGTTCCGTAACTACAAACAATACAAAAGTAGTCATAAGCATCAAAAAGTAAAAAAAAACAAGAGGAGAAAAGTTTAGCATGCAAAGCTCCATCAGCACCACCAATTCCTTCAATATCATGAGGGAAGAACTGTGCCTTTAAAATCTGTCTTCCTCTTAAGACCTTAAAGCTCTTAAGACAGCAGAAAATCTGTTGTTCTTGGAAAGTAGTCACCATAACCCATTGCTTCATAGCTGGCCTGTTTGTAATCCAGACACCTGCTGTCTGCTGGCAAAGTGAGGTCCGCTGGTTCCGTAGAGCTGGATGGTCCCTCGCTGGTCCAGCCCTCCCCAGCCCAAGAACTTCTTAAGAGAGTTTTCCCCTAAAGAGCCCTTAGGCATATCTCTTCCCTGTTGAGTTGGGTGTTTATTTACATATCACAGTTTTAAAACCCTGCCTTTTTGACAAAGAGCCCACAAGGCAGTGTCATGTTTTAAAAATCAAGAACAAACATAGACACTCCCCCAGATATGTTTTTATCTGTGAAGGATGAACAACACAAAGAGAAGGAGAAAGACTCCTATCCAGCCACGACCACTGCAGGCTGGTATAGTACCCGCAGAAGCTAAGGTTGTAGGTCCATAGCAGCCTATCCTGTTTTAGAACCCATGACCAACATAGCACAGCCACAAAGTGCAATTCAATTTGGAAGCAACTATTTTGGGAAGGCTGGTAGCATGGCTTATATGCGGGTGCAGCAAGCTGAATTTACTTCTTGGGGAACCTGATTTGCTGTTTCCATCCTACTGTTCCGGTCCGTGTCCCAAATCAGTGTGCAAGTTTTTGTGTTCTTCAAAACTCTTCATCAGGCTAGAATGTCAACAAAGCAAATCAGGTGTGTGTGTGTGTGTGTGGAGTAGAAGGGGAAAAGAAATGACTGGTGGTAAAGTTATGAGACTGTATATTGTAAGAATCCTAAGGTGGAATGTGCATGTGTTGTCACCACATGTTACAATACCAATCTCTGCCCGATGCAGCCAGCTTGAAAACTTCTGTACTCATGTCCTCAGTGGCTACCCAGTTCTAAGGAATCATTGACTTATTTACTCCCCGCCTCTCTCTCCCTCCCTCTCTCTCTATTGGGGATGGATCAAACTGTCAGTTTTTGTTTTCTTAGTTTCTCATTGTTCCAATCTTAAATTCAGTTTTCTGCAACAATTCACGAGTTGTTGTTCTTGTTGTTTTAAAAATAAAAATCATGGAAATTCATCATTTTAATGTGAATTGCTCCAAATTTTGGTATGCCTAACATGCATGTTTGCAAAGCATTTCCCCCCTAATATTATGCATTTTATGTGTTATTTTATTAACACATGCATTTTAAAGCACACTAATCCTAGCTTATGCATTTATGTACATATTACTTGTCTGGAGGATTGCATTGCAAAATTCAGAGATGAGAGAATGTTGAGGGATGGGCTTTTTCTTTGCCTATGGTTTCGTAAGGTACAAATTTGGTAGGATCGCCTTGAAATGTGAACTGAATTGAATTTATCCTCCATTCCCACCCTGTGCTGAGGCCTACTGCCATATCACATTAAGTATCTTAAATATGTGGGGGGACCTTCAAATTACCTAGCACCAAATATATGAAAGCTTAGTAAACATATGTTTTTTTCCTGAGGCAGACCTCCTATTGCTACAAATCAATTTATTTCAGTCCATGGTGTAAATGAAAAAGAACCACAGACATTTATTGTGTTCAATGGGACTTTTCATATACAGTAAATATGAATGTGTTGTTTAAGTAGCATTGTGCGAACTCAGTTCTGACATTCTATTCTGCGTTCCTTGTAAGCTTTAATATGTCCCATATGTTTTGCTTTTTGGAGAGGAATGACAAAACCTGCAGTTTCACACCTGATCAGTAACATTTCTGGAAGAGAAAAACAAACGGGGGAAAAAAGATTACTACAAATTTAAAAAGTGTACCCTAATATATTGACTTGTGCAAATTGCTGTAAAGTTTAGAAATAGCACCTAACATTTAGATTTTTCTGTACTTACTCTGCCACCTAGTGTTCATGCAGTTAAAGTGTTTTTAGATAGCATTCCCAATGATGCATTGCACAACAAACTCTTATGTTTCCCACTAGCATATACTTACCAAGGAACCATGTGGAACTTCCAGCCCTTGGGGAGGGGTACAGCCTTCTTTGGTGCTGTGTTCTCATCATCAGCTAAAGATCCATATATTTATCCAGGCCTTTGGAACATCCTGGTATCTATGCAAGGTTATTTGTATTATGCAACCTGCTGCTGGACTGTTTCTATGATGTGCACCATTATTATTATTGTTATTTATTATTATTATTATTATTAATTATTATTATTATTATTAAATTGCCCTATACCTGCAGGTCTCAGGGAGGTTCACAGGATAAAATCACAATATAAAAACACAGAATACGTAATCAAAATAAAAACAAGAACAACCCAATAGCCACCCGCAAAACACATTTTAAGAGGGCATTGAATGTCAGTCAACCAAATTATTTTGTTGAATGCAATGCTATTGTTTGATTAGGTACTGTAAAGCACACTGATTTTTTTTTAATGAAAATTCAGCAGCACATGTTTTACAAGTCCATCTTTAAAAATAAGTGTGAGATGGCTCTTTAAAAGTATGTTTCAGACTTGAAAACTATTTAAATATTTTCTCCTACAGTATAGTTTGCACAAACTGTACAATGTTTAGGACACCTGCATGCCATTTAAAGAAACCAGCTCACATAAAGAGATGCTGAACTACAATAATTAAAAAAGGCTTGACTTTTAGAGCGCTTTCATAGTGGGATGGCTCTAGACTTGGTCATGCTTAGAGTAGAGCCACTGAAATGAACCATACTTTAAGCATGTGTGAGTCTGGATCCAACCCATCTTTGCTACAAACTAAAATTACATTCCCTTTGTTTTCTATTACAGAAGAGGCTACACAAGTCCACTGAAATAAATAGGACTTGATTTCAAGATGCTCTAGGCATCTGGATCCAACCCATTTCACTTTACTATTATCACTGCTGGCCATCATTGCATCGAGGTAGGAAATGAACAAAAATGCAAGTGTCTCTTGTTAAAGCAGCTTTAGATATTATATTGAATGCAAAGCCTTTATAGTGGTAGTGGATGTGTAGCATGGTAGTGATGCTCACCTGACCTTCAGCTGGTCATGTTGCTGCTGCTGACTGGGAAGAGGAGATCAGCATGGGGCAGATGCACCAGCGACGCCAATCTGGCAGCCCCACAGTGCCCTTGCCCTACCCCTTTTGCCTCTTGGTAAGCAGCAGCCGCCGTGGGACACAGGTGGCGCTGTGGGTTAAAGCCTCAGCACCTAGGACTTGCCGATCGAAAGGTCGGCGGTTCGAATCCCTGCGGCGGGGTGCGCTCCCGCTGCTCGGTCCCAGCGCCTGCCAACCTAGCAGTTCGAAAGCACCTCCGGGTGCAAGTAGATAAATAGGGACCGCTTACTAGCGGGAAGGTAAACGGCGTTTCCGTGTGCAGCTCTGGCTCGCCAGAGCAGCGATGTCACACTGGCCATGTGACCCGGAAGTGTCTCCGGACAGCGCTGGCCCCTGGCCTCTTAAGTGAGATGGGCGCACAACCCCAGAGTCTGTCAAGACTGGCCCGTACGGGCAGGGGTACCTTTACCTTTACTAAGCAGCAGCCGCAGCATGACAGATCAGCGGTAAGGTGAGTCCTGCCACTTTCTCACATCATCTGCCGCTGATTAGTAGACATTTTATGTTCTGCAAATTCATATGGGGAGAAAAAGCTTGTTACTAAGTATTATGTTATTGCTCCTTTTCAATGTTCAAGGCCTGTTTATAATTGTTTCTGAATACATTTAACAGTCCAGCAGTAATCGCTACACAACTGAAATTAATTCTGCTTTCAAAAATATATGTCAATCTCAGAAGAAGTTTGTCTGTGTCAGTGATTACCCAAATATATGAAAAGGACTGATGATTACGGAACATTTTTATTGAAAAGGAAAATTCATGTTGTTAGCAGTGGATACATATTAAAATGATAAATTATGTCCCACTAGGGGGAGTTGCAACATAAAGAGATTTCGATCCATATTCTGGTATAATATTATTTGAATAATATATATATATATATGTGTGTGTGTGTGTGTGTGTGTGTGTGTGCTGTGATCTCCACAAACTGCATTTATTTTAGGTTTCAACTTCTGATACTGCCGGGTTTGTACATTGAGGATAATGAAACAGGCCTACCTTACATGCACGTTTTGAAAGGCTGCTATAAACATCAAGTTACACAATGAAACAATTTGAGATTCCTGTCCGTAAATCCTACTTCCTGCACCATTTGGTCTTATGAATAATGATTTTACAGTCCTGATCACAATGAGTTCAGTCCAGAAATGTCAACAATCAGACTAGCATACAAAATAGCATACAGTAAGACTTGTGTCCAAAAGAATGCTTATTAACCATCCTGTCAGCACATGGAGTTAAGCATGTGCAACAAGATTTTCCCTACTCTCCTCCCTGCCACCCCCACAATCTGTTTTGTCTCCCCCCCCCCCAAGCAAATATGGGCAGGTTGCGGAGAGGCAAAGTAGTTGTGCAAGTGGGAATCCTTGCCAGGGCTGAATTTAGGTTTGATGAGGCCCTAAGCTACCTAAGGCCCTAAGGTAATGGGGCCCTTTATATGTCCAGCTGTCCTTTGTCAACAACAAATTGGAACAAATTGTTGCTGTTTCTTGTGTTGAATATATGGTAATTTATGGACCTAATAGGTATCTAGACGTGTGCCATTTGCATACGTTGTCATGCAACCAGTCCATGCAGAATGTAGGCACCCTATATATAGAAATGAGCAAACCAGTGCTATTTTAGGGAGCAGGCTAGCAGGCAGGGCCCATTACTTACATCATAGGAGCCTATGCAACACAAAACACTGTTGTTCTATGTAGGTTTTATTTGGTTTCTCTCTTATATTTTGCAACTGTACATCCAGTTTTCTTTCCCTTTAATTTTTTTGGGGGCCCCCAAGAGAGTGGAGCCCTAAGCTGTAGCTTGTTTAGCTTAGGGAGAGGAGGTGCTTAATGGAGCAGTGGAACTACTGCCATGTTCACAGCCCTGCTGTGGTCCCTGGCCAGGGTTGGAGGTGGTGGTTGTGGGGGGAGGCAAATCACTGTGCCAGCCTGGAGCTAGTGCAGTGATTAGGCTTGGATCAGGCCTAGTTTCAAGATGTGATGGCAGTTGGGGATCCAAGGGATTCTGGGCGGACTCAGTCTCTCATCCTTCCTGCCCTGGGACAACCTGTTTTGGGACTTTCATTTGGTTGCTGCCAGCAGTGACCTGATGTTGGGAAAGATTGAGGGCACAAGAAGAAGGGGACAGAGGACGAGATGGTTGGACAGCAGTCACGAAATTAAAAGACGCCTGTTCCTTGGGAGAAAGGCAATGGCAAACCTAGACAGCGTCTTAAAAAGCAGAGACATCACCTTGCCAACAAAGGTCCGTATAGTTAAAGCCATGGTTTTCCCGGTAGTGATGTATGGAAGTGAGAGCTGGACCATAAAGAAGGCTGATCGCTGAAGAATTGATGCTTTTGAATTATGGTGCTGGAGGAGACTCTTGAAAGTCCCATGGACTGCAAGAAGATCAAACGTATCCATTCTTAAGAAAATCAGCCCTGAGTGCTCACTGGAAGGACAGATCGTGAAGCTAAGGCTCCAATACTTTGGCCACCTCATGAGAAGAGAAGACTCCCTGGAAAAGACCCTGATGTTGGGAAAGATGGAGGTCACAAGGAGAAGGGGACGACAGAGGACGAGATGGTTGGACAGTGTTCTCGAAGCTACAAACATGAGTCTGACCAAACCGGGAGGCAGTGGAAGACAGGAGTGCCTGGCGTGCTCTGGTCCATGGGGTCACGAAGAGTCGGACACGACTAAACGACTAAACAACAACAGCAGGCAGGAGGGGAAGGTCAACTGCTGGAGGATGCAAGGGATGGGTGGAGGAACACCACCCAATTCAATACCACTTCCAAGCTCAGTGGAAAAGCATTGTGGCCGGTGGCCATTGAAAGTCTTATCCTCCATGAATTTGTCTAATCCTCTTTTAAAGCAACCCAGTTTAGTGGCCATCACTTCATCTCTTTGTCCTGAATTGTTCAACATTTAGATTCATTGAATGGCCCTAAATTCTAACTTTATGAGAGAGGGATAAAAACTTATCTTTCTCCTTGCTGTGCATAATTTTATACAAATCTATCATGCCCCCCACCTTTTTTTCTAAAATAAAAAGCCCCAAATGCTGTGACCTTTTCTCAAAGGAAAATTGAATGATGCATTTGCTATCTGAGCATCTCAGAACATCATCATATATTGCTGAGGGGATCAGAATAAAAAGTAAACAATTACTCCAACAGATTACCTACCAAGGAAATAACAGGATCATGAACAACTCTGAACCTGGATTTATAAAACAAAACATCCCATGAGATTCTTTTTTCAGTTAGTGTAATCTTTTGAAGCCACACTCTATAAACGAACTTCTGTTGAAAAAAGTGACAGATAAGGTGATCAATAGGGCATTTCTCTATCTTCTGTTCTTTGGATTTTTGTTGCTTGTGGTTTTTTAAAAAAATCAAAGCAAATAATTAATCATTATTTAAAATGTATCTAAATAGAAGCTGTGGAAAATAGTCTTTGACTCTAACTTTTTCAAAGGTTCTGAATGTCTATTATCATGAAATAAATCATAGAAAATGTTATTTTTAAAGCTACTGGCAGTTTTTACACTTCAAATAATCCACTTTCGTTAAGAAAACAGAAACAACATTATCTGATAAAAACAAAGAATGCTGCCTTGAAAGCAGTACATTCTCCAGTGAGCAAGTATGCATTTACTTATAAAATACGTTTTAAAATTAAATTCTATTAAATGTAAAACATGTAAAAAAAAGGCTTGTTCAAAATATGTGATTTACCGTTACATTAAACTAATCAGTGCAAAACAATATCTAGGAAGATAAAGCTTTTAAAATGATGTATCTAAGCTACAAAGGATAGAATTTTGGAGCATGTAATTATAATACATAAAAAGTAAAGGTAAAGGATCCCTGGACAGTCAAGTCCAGTCAAAGGCGACTATGGGATGCAGCACTCACCTCGCTTTTCAGGCCAAGGGAGCTGGCGTTTGTCCGCAGACAGCTTTCTGGGTCATGTGGCCAGCATGACTAAACCTCTTCTGGTGCAACGGGACACCGTGACAGAAGCCAGAGAGCAAGGAAACACAGTTTACCTTCCCGCCGCAGCCGTACCTATTTATCTACTTGTACTGGTATGCTTTCGAACTGCTAGGTTGGCAGAAGCTGGAACAGAGCAACGGGAGCTCACACCATTGCACAGATTTGAACCGCCGACCTTCTGATCAGCAAGCCCAAGAGGCTCAGTGGTTTAAACCACAGTGTCACATGCGTCCCTGTATTTATAATATGCAGATATGATAACACCTGTGTGTGTGAATGTATGTGTGTGTGTACCCGTATATGCAAAGATGGAGCAAGCAGTAGTATGCTTTCTTCATTTTCAGTTTTGAATGGCTTTAGAATTGCTGCAGGAGCTGGACAGTATCCAGACCTATCTCTTTAGCCCTTCTGCACATGCGGAGACAGATCCTGAAGGGCAACCGTGTACTTATTTTATAGGCAATTTCATCTAATTGAATTTAGAAGCAGGATCTTACATGATTTCACATTGCGACTTTAACCAAGCAATCAATCTGGCTAATTTGAAAGTGTAGAGATACACAAATGGTTGGTTGACTGATGATCGAAGTTCACAATGAGATTATGATCGAGGTGGCAATAAATCATCATGCTACATTTTATTGCACACATACTGCCCTATAGGTAAACAAAGGAGAGATGTGTTCATTGATGGATAACAATGTGTTTTTTGTTTTCAAATCGAGAAGGTAACTGAGAACATCGCCATCATGAAACAAGGAGTCAGGCGGCAAAGGCTTCAATCCAGACTTAGTCATGCTTACAGTAGATCCACTGAAATCAATGAGACTTAAAAAACCATTGGGTTGTATCCAGTCTCAGTCCTACTCAAAGTAGATGTACTGAAATTAATGGGCATGGCTATTTTAAGCCCATTAATTTATTTGGGTCTGCCTCAATAAAAGTTCGTTGGACACAATGCACTGATTTGAGCGAGTCTGTTGTAAGCATGACTTAAGTCTGGACTCAACTCATAACACCTGAGTTTCAGAACAGTCACCATTCTGAAATACTATTATTATTATTATTTATTCATTTTTTTATCTTGCCCTTCATCTGAAGATCACAGAGCAGTTCACGACATAAAAATACAATATTGGGCAGGGTGGGATACGTAACAGGAAAATAAATAAAAACAAAACTCAATAACCCTTCTCCCACAAACATGTTAAAAGGCCATATGGTATATTCAGCCAAGGGCCTGGTTATTCATCCTTATCTGGGTTAGATACTATGTGTTGTTTCTCTGAAAAGGCTGAATCCAATTCTAAGTTTCTATGCAGTATCCAGTGATGACTCTGTGCAAACAGACTCCATTTGCGCAAACTGGACCATCTGATTTCTGCTGATCCCACCTACCCAATGCAGCACCGTGTGTCTCCCAAGAGCTTCTCCTGAGGGTTGTGGGACCCTCTGGAACAGAATGGGAGAAGGCACAGAGAATATGACAGACAGGTGCTTAGGGCTTATGGAACCAGGTTGAGAAAGGCTGGAAGAGGGGGCTGCCATTGCTGTGGAGGACCAGACTATGGGCATGCAGAAGCACTTCTGCTAGTGCAAGCCACCACTGGATGCAACCCTCCTGCTTTCAACCTGAAAGCCACTGTGTAGTTGAATGACACTTCAAGTCCCATTGTTCTGGTTTTCATTTTTTTTAAAAATGGTGCAGAAACCAGGAATGGAACATAACAAATATACTACTATAGGTCAGGACTGGAGAACCATTCTTGGCCCAAGGGCTGCACACTCATCTGGGAGCCAGTTGCCAGGGGTGGGTGGGGCTTGCTGCAAAAGGCAAAGCAACAATGTGAATTTTATACTTGTTTCTACAGACATTTGCACACCCTTCTGCATCCAGGCAAGTCAAAAGCATTAGCAGAATTCAAGCACACATTCCACGCAGGGAAAACCCGAAGAGGGTGCAAAGCAGGCCTGGTGAGGGATGCAACCTTAGGAGAGGGAATGTGGCTGGGGAGAGGGTGAAGCTTGGGAGACTCCCAGTGACAAGACTGAGAGAAATGGAGGTCTGTGTTTGGTCCCCATGCTTGAGGTTTCCCCTCCCCTGCTGTAGGGCATATACAGAACTATGGAAAGTTGTGCAATAGTCATCTAGCTCTCCCTGAGTTTCAGTGCTTAATTGTCAAGTCCAAATGACACCGAAAGCTTACATTCTTTACCTTCAGTGTTTTCCCAAGCCTACACGAACAGATGTTAGAAACGATGAATAAAGCGTGACTTCACAATTGCTTAGTTTCTCTGTCCTATTTCTCTTGGTATTCTGCGCCTTATGGACACATCTGTTACTCTGATTTCATGCTTCCATTTGTTCTCTCTCACTTCTTCAGACTGTTGGGCAACAACCACAGTTACATTTGGGAAATGGCTCTGTGATGTGGTTTCCAAAACTCGGCTCAGCATTTCTCCACCAGCTTGACAGATCTATCCGCCGAGGCTGAGCTAAACACTATTGCCAGTCAATGGTAATTGTGTGTCTAATACAAAACACGGAACTTGGATGATCAGCAATTTCAAAACAGATTCCAAGGATTCTGCATTCTTGCTGTCCTCTGGGTCTCCCCCCCCCCCGCAACAAAAAATTATAAATAAACAGCACTTGCAGTATTGGATTAGTAAACAGACTGCTTTCCCATTTAAAATGAGATTTATTTCACAGCAACCACCACCATGCTTTTCTCCCCATTTAATAGGAAACAAACATCTGCCAGATTCAATTTGTTTTAGTCCTTTGAAATGGGCATAGCTTAATAATTTAAAAGTACTGAGGATGAGAGAATGGGCCTGCTGTCAAACTCTTAAGTTCAGGCAGTGAATCTCTCTAGAGTAAATGGATCAATTCCAACCTCTGATAAATGCACACAAAACAATGGCCATTTAAAACTAATATCACAAATATGGGGACTTCCGGGTTAGCGTGTCTGGCTAATGGCGGATTCCCTCCGAGCTCCGGAGGGAATCGGCTCAGCAGGGGATCGGGTCTTACCGTGCCGGCGACACGGGGACCCTCATAAACCACGCACACGGGGTGCGTGGACATGGTGACTCGGCGGGCACCGTAAGCGCCCCCCCGACCCGTGAAAGAGCCTTTTTAAAGGCTAAGGATCGGGTGCCAGGGAGCGGCGTGGTGCTGTGAGTCTTCTGCTACCCCTGCCGGGCGAAGCCGCATGCCATTCTTCAGTCAGCGCTGACTTCTTCCTGTTAAATTTGGACTTAAAAGCAAGAGCAACAACCCGTGAGTAACTTGAAAATTGGATTACAAATTTTTTGGTTTGGATTTGGCACGAACGGGGGAGACGAAAAAAAAGGAAGTCCGCCTCCTCCATATTGTTAACAGTGCAAGCAAGGATTTGTCAACTAAAATTGCGGGAAAAATTTGTGTGATTGGATAAAAGATATAAACTTCACGGATTTAAAAGAACTAAGTTAAGGTGCTGGAGGACAAGAGAGTATTTTGTTTGAAGTAAAATACCACCCTACTCAAGCCCGGGAGCAATCTGAGTTAAGAGCCTGCCGAGATATAGATATTTTTGACAGCTGTCAAATTTGCTGTCAAAGTGGAAAGGACTGAAATTGAAACTCTAATTGATTAAATCGCTACAAAATATCACAAATAAGGAAAGATTGATACAAAAAAATCTGACTTTGGGATCGGAGAAGGAAAGATTACTAAGTAACCAGAATCCCTCTAGAGGGGACTTTCGGACATTGCAAGAATGGAACTAAAACAAGGAATACAGGAAATACGTGCTGACTTGAAAGAGCTGATCCTTTTCGTGGGAAAATTGTTACAGAAGAATGAGAAAGGCCATGTTTTGTCTACGAGCCCATCAGACCCGAAACTATCTGAAAATACATTAATTGACTTGGAAAGGGACTCGTTGCTCAAAACACAGGCAGCTGGACAAGGAAAAGAACTCAAGACTGAGGAGGAAAAAACACCTGCCAAACAAAAGGATTCAAAAGAAGTGAAGGCTGAGACACTGCATAAGAGAGAAAGACCTGTTAAAAAGAAACTCAAACTGACCAAGGTGAAAACAGGACTATTTGGGACATATAGATTCATGAAACAGCGTTGGAATACTGGGTATAAGCGAACAGGTCCAACTGAAAGAATCACTGCCAGCACCGAGAAAATAAGTCACCGATCCTGGGAGTTAAGCATGAGAGATTTTCAAAGAAATCAGCTGAAAGGAACTGTGAGAGACTTGCGCGCCTCGGACGTGAGATCGCCAGGCTAAAAAGATGGACTAAATGTACTTTGGTTAAGGATTGAAACCGGGGGGAGAAGGGTGGGAATTAACAGTCCGAAGGGGATCTTTTCTCTTCTCTTTTTCTTTTTTTCTTTTTAATTTTTATAGAACAAAGACTAGTATTATAAGAATGGGGAATCCGTGGGAGGGAAATGGTGGCAAATTTAGGAAAGGTATTTTCTTTTTTTTTTTTTTTAGATCCATGTCTATATTTCTGTCTATTCTTTCATTTTTATATAGAGGATTAAGGGACATATGTTAATGAAACGTCAAAAGCATAATAAAGTATAATTTCACAACTAAAATGTCAAAGCACAAACAAAGTATAGATTTTATAACTAAAATGAATTTAATTAAATTAGGGATAAGTAACTTTAACAAAATAAGGTACAGGATGTTCAGGGGAAAAACTTGCTAGAATAAACAAATTGGAGTTGGGAAACAATAGGAGGAGATGTGGGGAAGTCCTGAAAAGAAGCTATTGAAAATAAGTGTGAAGAGGAGAATCTTTTTTCTTTTTTATTTTTTCTTTCTGCTGGTGTACTGCATGTTTATTTGATATATTTGATGTAACCTTTTTGGAAAACCAATAAAGATTATTTTTTAAAAAAATAAAAATAAAACTAATATCACAAATATGTTTCTTAGACACATGAATCTTAGTAAAGATTTTGGAGATTAGAAACAAAGAGTCTGGGACTTCTTGTAAATGCACAGCACCCCTAATGATGCAAGATTTACTAGCCGCTCTGTTTAATCTAACTAACAAAATTCCTAGCCTAGCCATATATGATTTAAACTTTCTGATTGGCAATAATTTCTAGAATGCATATTCAGGATAATTTACTAAGGATTAGCATCCTTTAGCCACCTTTATACATCTTCATCCACTTGCTGTACATCTTGTTGGAACATTTTTTTCTTTTCTCTCCTGTGATTTTCAGTAGTTTTTATTACCCCCTCCCCCTTTTGCAGGATTTAAAAACCTCTGTTTCTGTTTAAAAGCACTCATTGAGAAAAGCACTGCAGGCTGCATGACACATGCTGTCAAATTTATTTTTCGGTTTTTAAAAGCCACCAAATAACATGATTCAATGTGGCTCCTTTGTTCTCTCACAATGCAGTATTTCATGCTTGAATGAAAAGTACAGATGTATTTTAGTGGTCCTGGTTGAAATATATATGGAGCCATTAGCAAGACATCCATTGACTTGGACATGCAAACTTCTACAGCAGCATTCAATCTAAAAGGTCATTGTGCTATGAGTTAATTTCCTGCTTGCCTTCTAAGAGTTGAATTTGTCTCCAATAACACTCGAAAAGGGGCTACGTTCTGGTTCACATCCATGCTCTTAGGATCCAAAGACATTAATAGAAGGAGTCGTCTTCTACACTACTCAGTCAGACCCATTTTCCTTCAAGACTTGGCATCTGCGCCATCTGGTTTTCATGCATTTGTCTCAGCCATTCCTTTTGTAGGCAGCTTGCATGCCCTGGGCTCATACCCTGAAATATTCCTCTGATGGAAATAGGGATGTCCCATTCCATAATGATATCTACTATTTATACCCTGCACATCATACTGGGTTGCAACATATATAAAAACACAATAAAACATTAAAAAGAACTTCAATTACAGGATTGCCTTCGGACGGCTCAGGGGTCAGATAACTCCATACCCTCCCACATTTCTCCAGTGAAAATAGGGACATCCTAAGGAAAAGCGGGACATTCCGGGATCAAATCAGAAACCAAGATGGCTTCTCTAAATCAGGGAAGTCCCTGGAAAATAGGGACACTTGGAGGGCCTGTGAGCTTAATACTAGGCAAAGCCCTTCCCTGGCTGCCTATTAGGAAAGGGATAGCTAGCTATGTCACATAAGCAGAAAAACAGGTGACATTGAGAGAAGAGCTTGAAGCAAAGTTGATGAGCGCCCTAGACATTGTCCCAAGATTACTTACTTGGGATAAAACTGGGAAAGGGACATGGGGTGGCTACTAAGGTAGCAGGAAAAAGGATAAAAAGCAGTGAAAGCAGAGGCAAGGAAAAGCTGAGATGGGAATCAGAGAAACCGGAAGGGATGCTCACCAATCTCTTCCTTCCATCAAATGAAGGATGAGCCAAAAGCTAACATCCTTCCCGACTTTGGTATACGTTCACACAGTAACATTATTGTTAATGTTCAGCTGTGGAATTTGCTCCCACAAGAGGTAGCAATGGCCATCGGTGTGGATTGCTTAAAAAGTTGATTAGACAATTTCATGGAGGGTAGGTATGCTAGCCATGATGGCTGTGTCCTGTGTCCACTAGTCTGCCTCTAAATACCAGTCGCTGGAAATTACAGAGGGAGGGACAGGAAGCTGTGGCACTTAGGTTCTGCTTGCAAACTTCCTGTGGAGGGTATGGCTAGCCAGTCAGGAATGCAGCAGTTGAATATGAGGTGTAACGGCCAACTACCCAAACAATGCAGCCCCTTTTTTGCTTTTGCTTTCTTTACCTCCTGCTGCCATCAACTGCTGAACCTGTCTCCCCTGGGCTAAATAAGACCCAAGTTAGAGGTGGGATATCTGTCTATCATTCCGCCCCAGCCCTGTCAGTCACAGGTAGTATCCATCCACCAGAGATACACAGCAACATTTTGTTGCAAGGTCCCAGTTGTGAAATAGCTAACACAGTTAACTTTCATTGTTTTATACTGTACTTAAAGTGCTCTACAACCTGAACTTTCATTCTTTTTTTGCTAATATTATCCTAAGAGACAGACCTTACCAAATCCAGTTTTAAAGATGACAATCTGATGTTGAGAGAGAAAATGAACGAACCATCAAAAACCCTAAAGGGTTTCAGTCAAGCCAGCCAAGAATTATTCGAAAGGTATAAGTTACAGGTAAATTGTTCTCCAGAGACATATCATGAATGTGTCTGGGAGCAAAGCTCATATATGTAAGATCTGTGCCAATAAAAAGTAACATCAGAAGAGGATGTGAGCTGGCTGTGAGCCCAGGACAACATTCCACTCCCAATGAAACATTGACTTTTGAATTAGGTTCCCTCACAGTGGGGGACTAAGAATGCAGACACACTGACTGTGATTGAACCAGAACAAAACTGGATTAATGGCAGCCTGCAAATAGGTGGGCATGACCTTCTTTTGGAGTCTTCCCAAGTCCAAGCTGCAGACTAACAAAAGTGATATAAACCTGGTTCAGGCTGAATTTTAATGGATAAGGTTAAACCAGTATGGGGGTGAATTGACTCTGACATACTAAATGGAGGTTTATACTATAATGCTCATTTTATTCTGTGGGTTTCATTTTGTTTAAATGCTGCTGTTCATCCCAAGGTTTTGGGATACAATGAGCTAGATGTTTATATAAATGTTTGGAGTTGGAATACCCTCCTTCAACTGCCTTCTATTAATAGCTATTCCAGCAGGCAGCATGGGAGGGAAAGAACGGAAGAAGGAGCTATTCCTGTGACACAGTTCTATTAGGCTTCTCGTATCCCTCAGTTGTCATCTTGCAACAGTCATTCCATCAGGCTGCACCAGACTGAGGCCACTTTGAGAAGCAAGGTCAGTTGATTGCTGGGACCAGCAATTTTTGGCTCCTCCTTTCTTTGAACTCTTTTCATTCCAGCCAATCATCCTATGAAGTACTGCTCTTGAATTTGTATTTTCCCTCCTCCCTTCTAATCTCTTTAACTTTTGTGTTGTGTATTTTAGATTGCAGGTCTGGTGGCAGGGACTATCTTATTACTGATCTTTGTAATCCATTCTGGGAGCTGGTTTTGACTGAAAAGCTTTAGACCGACAATATTGCAGAGTTCTTCACTGCCATGACTAGTGCTATGAGGCCAGGTGAAACCAATGTATAATTCCTGAGGCAATATGATAAATTCAAAGCACCATTATTTTGCATGCACCAACATTTGGACGGAATCCAGGCTTTTTTTCCAATGCTCACTGTGAAAGCTAAAAAGCAATGCAAACCATTTATGAAAATCTGGTTGGAATTTGCCCCTCACTGAATAATGGGATAAAATTCTAAGGATGTTTGTCAAAGTTTTCCTTCCTCTGGGAATGAGGCTTCTAGTTTTCTGCTTCATTTTCAGGTTGCTTCCATATTTTGGTGAGTTTGGGGTTTTCAGTTTACCTTTTTGTGAGGTGTCCAAGAGTGATCCCCCTGCACTTCTAAGAAAAAAATGTATTCCGCACTCTGCAGTCTTCTTGTATTTCCTCATCTGAAAAAGCCCCCTGGGAGGAATTACCTCACAATCTTTCCCCCTGGGCTTTCAATGGAGTACAGGCACACAAGAAGGGTGCAGAGCGCAGAGCACTGGGGAGATCCTTTCTGGAATGAAAGAAAGGGCACTCACAAACACTTTCTTGGTCACCTCAAAAGTATAGTAAGCCTGTACCCCACACATGAGAATTTCAATGAATTATTATTATTATTATTTAAATGCATTTTCTTTTTTCATTATTTGGATTATTTTTTAAAAAAATAAAACAAAAAACAAACAAACCCCACAACCCTGTGGAAACACAAAAAGCAAGAGAATAATGGTATATTTAAATTATCAATGTCCATGTCTAAAATTAGCTTGTATAGTCATGAATGACAACGAAAACTGATTGGATCTAAACTGAAGAGTAAGAAATGCTAGCAAACCTTGGAGAGGGACTGTAGCTCAGTGGAAGAGCACATGGTTTGTCATGCAGAAGGTTGCAGGTTCAATCCCAGGCAATTCCAGTTAAAAGTACCAAGAGCAAAACTCTTGACACCCTGGTTATCTGCTGCTTCTCAAGTGTGGGCTGTAGGCCAGGGGTAGCCAATGTGGTCCCCTCCAGATGTTGTTGGAACTCAAATTTCATCAGTCCCAAGCAGCTTCAGGCCAGGGATAATGGGAGTTGTACTCCAACATCTGGAAGGCACAATACTGGCTATCTGTGTTGTAGACACAATGGACTCTAACTTGATATGAGTAAAATTCCTGTTTGATAGTAGGGAGAGGAAGCAAGATTAGTGTTCACCAGACTACTTCAGATCTAACAACATTAATTCACTGCACCCTTAACAGGATTTTTTATCCGAAACCTGGAGGGCTAGAAAAAAATGGTGTGCCTAAGTGGTATATTACCTAGGCATGAAAAGAGAATTGGCAATCAATTTCTTGTGGTTGGCAACCCTACATACAAGAACAAAAAAAAAAGTTGTTCTTGCTTTAGCAAGTACTCAGTAGCATATTATTTCCATAGCTCTAATACCATTGCTGTTTCTCAATGAAATAGCATATTAAATTTCAGCTTTTAGGAATACATTTGGCAACAGTCTAATTGCAAATAAAATTGAATAAGCAGATGTGCTGAAACTTATTTGAGAAAGAAGCTTCATTAACTCTCCTCAAACTATCACCTGAATTGGAGAGTAGTCACTTACACTCGAAAATAGATGGAAGTTTAATTGCCTTCTAATGAAAATGGCCTTCTAAAAATGTGTATAGAATTGTGGTGGTCAGATTTAGTGCAAGGCAGTTGGTTTTAATAGAGTGCAATCATATGAATGTTTACTTTATTTAGAAGCAAGACCCACTTTGCTTAGTGGGATGTACTCTCATGGAAGGATGCATAGGATTGAGCCACGACAGCATGAAAGGGATAAGCCTGGCAATTGGAAATTTCATCTCTGAGCTGAATATCTGGGCATATTGTCTTGCTATCTCTGTCTTGCAATCTGGGCATTCTGAATCTGACAACAATTATGAAGAAACAGAGATCAATAGTTTTGAGTGCATAAACATAGCTGAGCACGCTAAATCATCCAAAAAGTGAGATTTAAGAATAAATGGTCAAGGTTTTATTATGCGTCACAGGTCTTACTAACATTGTACCTTGAAAGTCCTCTGACTGAGTTGCATCCTGGAAAAATATTCCATGTGAAAAGGCCAGTTCTGAGGCTTTGCTAACATGGTACTGTTTTAGTTACAGGTAGGTAGCCGTGTTGGTCTGCCATAGTCGAAACACACCCCAAAAAATTTCTTTCGGTAGCACTTTAGAGACCAACTAAGTTTGTTATTGGTATGAGCTTTCGTGTGTGCATGCACATGAAAGCTCATACCAATAACAAACTTAGTTAATCTCTAAGGTGCTACTGGAAGTAATTTTTTTATTATGGTAATGTTTGTCATCGCAGTGGTTGAGGTTTTGCTTGTGTGCCATTAAAACAAAAACCAAAAACTAGGAAAGGAGATGTATGCAACTGTGTTTTGTAACTTTATAGATTTTAAATTGCACAAATTAACACAGATTTGTAAATAACCTGATTTTGTAAATAACCATGGTCAGGGAACTGCCATCAGCTAAGAGGCGAGAGGTGGAAGAGCAGTTGTGTTACAGGGAGCCTCCGGACATTTTGCGAAGCAGTTCTTCCTCTGGCAAGGAGGGAAGTCCCGCCTCCAGTGGGGAAGGGATGCAGAGATCAGAAGATGCTAGGGAGAGCCGCAACACCGAGCCTGAGCAAAGCGGAGGCAAGTCCCCCTTTGCCAACGCCCTCTCTGCGCAGTAGGTTTGCACACAGAGAGGGGAGGAGAAGGATGGGGGGGTCACACGACTTGTTATGCTGGGGAAGGTATAAGGACCGCCCACTCCCTGATTCTGCTAGCGACTGAGCAGACATGGACTTGCGACGCTCTGCATTGTAAATAGTTTTGTACAGATAATAAAGCCTGGAAAAGACAGGTTGGAGTCTTGCCTGTTTGCTCTCGGGCAACCACACCAGCACATAACAACCATTATTCAGAACATATCCCCTCTTTTTATTGTTTGCAAGAAAGATTTGGGTAAGGCAGCACTGAGAAAACAATCTATTACCTTGGCCAAACAGGGAACAATAATGATCAAAAGCAGGCTAGTCAACGCTCGTTTCATTTTAGTGTTTGCTTCCCTTAGTAGCACAACCGAAACCTTGCAAATTAAACCTCGCATGGTGTCCACACATATTCTTGGGTATTTTCAAATTCAGCTCAGTAGTGCCTCCTGGAAAAGTGGTATGGAAGATAACACTATGCAACAATGTTGGATTCTTGCAGGTTCAATACCCATGTGGGACAGCTGCATATTCCTGCATTGCAGGGGTTTGGACTACAGATAATCAGAATCCCTCCCAACTCTACCATTCTATGAAACTTAATCATGTTATTTCTCTTTATATAGAATATGGTGACAAATGGTGTGTTATAAAATGAAGCCATCTGTTTAAAATTCAAATTTGAAAAAACACTATATGGTATATGGTGTTCAAGAATGGTATTGTCTCTAGATCTTTGGTTAATATATTTCTTTGTAATGAGAGTATTTGTTGTGTTCTGCTCTTCCTTTAGTAAATGTTAAAGAAAAACAACAATTTGCCACCTTTTGTTTATAGCTCTTTTGACATACAATGTAGACATCTGTTAAGTTGATGAAAATCAGTGACTTGGTATTATATTGAGTTATATGCAATCAAATATCTGAGTTATATGCAATCTAATACCCAACAACACCATAAGGTACATAAATGGAAGACTAATGAATGAAATACAGCAGCAATATAATTATTCAATGATTTAGTAGGAAACTTGCAAAATGAAAGAGGCACACACAGCATCTCATTAAAAGTTAGAGATGTGGAATAAAGAGGTCCAGGAAACTCCCAATATAGCTAAAACCATGGGTAATAGTAGGCAAACTAAGGCCCAGGGGCCAGATTCAGTCCCATTGCCTTCTAAATCCTGCCCACGGATGGTCCTGGAATCAGCGTGTTTTTACATGAGTAGAATGTGTCCTTAAAATGCATCTCTGAGTTATTTGTGGGGCATAGAAATTTGTTATTTATCCCCCCCCCAAATATAGTCTGGCCCCCCACAAAGTCTGAGGGACAGTGGACCGGCCCCCTGCTGAAAAAGTTTGCTGACCCCTGGCTAAAACGATAGTCCACTTAAACCAAGCAAAGTTTTACCTCTTCAGTGATGGCATTTTTTTCTGCCTCTGTTTGGATGACAAACTGAGCAATCACCATAAAGACACAATACTCAGTCATGCTCACATCTGTCGGTACACTCTGCATTAAAGAGGGTATAAAAAATTGAACCTCAGTCGTCAAAAAGTGAATTGCTGAGGCCTCCACAAAGCTAAAGCACTTCAAATTCTTGAGATGTGCTCCCCCCACCCCCAATCAGATGGAAGGTACAGCACATCCTTTGTATGTAGAAGGTCCAAGGTTCAACCTGACATATCATTTTTTTAAAGGACTAAGTAGCAGGTAATGGGAGAGAACTGGAGGCCCTAGAAAGCTATTGTCCACCAAAGTAGATAATATTGGACTAGATGGAGACATAGCTGAACTCAGCTTCATACACACCTTTATGTTCAGAAAGATTTGACATACAGAAGAGTCCACTTGAATAGGATATACCAGTATTACCACTATGTTGCAGCCACAATGATAAGCACTGGAAATACTTTAAGCCTATTTGGGGTACAAAATAACTAAAACATCTTTATAAATATTCTTAAAAGTGATATAGCCTTTGCACAACACTTAGCTATGTATAATACATGCTCTACATCATGATTCTCTATGATGTGTATTAATTGTAATGCATCTCTATATTATTTAGAACAGCCAGCTACTGAAAAGTGTTCCATCTATTAATATGGATGATGCAGCATTACTCTGACACATTTCTAGCGATCATTTATAAGGAGGAAAGAATCTCCTTCAGGATTAACTATGGCGTGTGTGTTTAACATTTCAAGATCATTGCACTGCATTGGAAATGTGCCTTTGAAGGGTTTTTAAAAACCCAGCTGAAATGTCTTCATTGCAAAAAGTTTTGATTACTTAAAAATAAAAGTAATCAAAAAACTTTTGACAGCAGGCATTTTCAAGTGGTGGTAAAATTCACACTTTTTTAGTTGTGTTGGCAGATAGCTACTTTCTTGATGTGGATAAGCTACTTGATCCCTTCCCTGTTTGCAAAGGGAAGGCAGGGGATGCATCTGGCTAAATGAATTTGTTGCTACTGTCTTCTTGCCGGAAAACTGGAACTAAAGACAGAGCAGATCACATAAAAGAGGGTCCTCTGTACTCCCACCACTCCAGTATTGACAGAGACAATTTTTTCAAAGAAACAGCACAGGAAATAAAGGGAAGGACTGGCAGGGTTCAAAAGAAAGATTTTGGAATCTAGGGTCAAAACTGCAGTGGCTTGAGACAGCATAGATCAAGGGTAGCCAACATGGCACACTCTGAATGTTGTTGGGCTACAACTTCCATCAGGCGCATTCAGCATGGCCAGTAAAGAGGGGAGATGGAAATTATAGTTAAAAAACATCAGGGGGGTACATTAGCTACCCCTGCAGTAGATAGTACCGTTTTTTTCGCCCTATAAGACATACTTTTCCCCCTCCAAAAATGAAGGGGAAATTTGTGTGCGTCCTATGGGGCGAATGCAGGCTTTCGCTGAAGCCTGGAGAGCGAGGAAGACTTCGTGCCGGTCTCCCGAGGGTTGCGCAGAGCTGCCTGCAGTCCTGGGCTTCACGCAGCTCTGCGCAGCCCTAGGGAGCTCGACGTGAATTGTTACTGTTTTGAATTTGATTGTCATCCTCTTCCTCAGCGGGATGTGCAAACCACTGTTCTAAATAATGCTTTGTATAGGGAAGGGGTCCCTTGGGGTGACTTTATGCAACGGGGTGGGGGGTGGGGGCTGGAAAAGTTAGGGAACATGGAGGTAGACTGTGGTTTGAAACAATCGTTCGGGGGCACACAATCTGGGTTTCCCTCCCTAACCTAGCCTATCTTTTTCAGCCAGACCGCATGCACTACATTTAATGGGGCTTACTCTTGGACTAGGGACGCGGGTGGCGCTGTGGGTAAAACCTCAGTGCCTAGGACTTGCTGATCCCATGGTCGGCGGTTCGAATCCCCGCGGCGGGGTGCGCTCCCGTTGCTCGGTCCCAGCTCCTGCCCATTTAGCAGTTCGAAAGCACCCCTAAGTGCAAGTAGATAAATAGGTACCGCTTTATAGCGGGAAGGTAACGGCGTTTCCGTGTGCTGCGCTGGTGCCGGCTCGCCAGATGCAGCTTGTCACGCTGGCCACGTGACCCAGAAGTGTCTTCGGACAGCGCTGGCTCCCGGCCTCTAGAGTGAGATGAGCACGCAACCCCAGAGTCGGACACGACTGGCCCGTACGGGCAGGGGTACCTTACTCTTGGACTAGCGAGCATAGGATCTCAGCCTCAACAAACAACATTTACTGTACGCTGTCCGGAAAGCTTGTCAACGGGCGGTGGAAACATGCAGCCAACAAGTCAATACACATATGATATGGAGCAGCTATGCAATACGATCTGTGCCACGTTGATTCCAATGCAAACGGGATCTCGAACTTTGCACACCGCCTTGTGGGCGGGGAGCCCCCTATTGGAATAATCAAGCGCGCGCTTGGGAGTCTCACTTGCTCGCCCCGCCCCTTTCCCGGCAACCTCCGCGCGGCGCATCTCTCCCCGGCGCCGTTGCTAGGGACGTCCGTGCGGCGAGCGAGGCTGCGACGGGCGGTTGCTAAGGGCCGCGCCCGGGGGAGAAGTTGAGGGTTTGTGTAGCAGCTGGGAGGCGAATCCCACCCTCGCTCTTTCTCCCGGAGTGGAGGGCGTCGCTCCGGAGGTTCCTTCCCGGGAGAGCGCCCCAGTTCCTTTTCTAGGCCCCTCGGCGGCCGAGGGCAGAGAGCGCCCTCCTCTCGCCCAAGGTAAGCGCTCTCGCTGCGCCTCCCCATCCCGCGCAGCCTTAGGCTGCCATCCTGCCGTGAGGCGCGCTTCTTGGGCAGTTGAGCTCCCCCGGGATTGACAGCGCAGGTTCGGGCTGTGCAGGTAGCCGGAGCGCGGGCGGGTACACCTACCGGGCTCTGTCCACGCTGGTCTCTCCTCGCTCTTGTCCCACCGCCCACGGCTATGCTCTGTCCGCCGCCCCGCGACTCATTTCGGTGCCATTTGTGCAAAGCAGGAGCTTGCGCTGCAGGTGACTCTTTCAATGCCGTGGAAGGGAACGATTGCCTGATAAACTGCTGCGCACCAAGTTGCTGTGAAAAGCTGTTGAAACTCATCTGTTGAAACTCTCTCCCATGTCAGCTGTCCACTCTGCTGTCTCGAAAAATCAGGTTTAAAGATACCCATGTTGTATTGCCATCTCGCAATGCACCTTTCTTCCTGCCTTTCTGCCCCTTTACGGAACCTTCCAACTCTTGGTTTCCTCACCCAAACATAGAATATGTAAGGGGAGGTAGTTGATGGTTTTCAATTCACAGCTAAAACCCAATGAAATTGGTGGAATCTTAAGTACACAGTAAACTTCTTTATTGCATAATTCTCAGTACTGGATTTACATATAAGCTAAACAAGCTATAGCTTAGGGCCCCACTCTCCTGGGCCCCCCCAAAAAATTAAAGGAAAAACCCCTGGATGTACAGTTCCAAAATATAAGATTAGAAAACAAATAAAATAAAACCTACGTTCAGCCACAGTGTTTGGTGCTAAGATGTAAGTAATGGCTTGCTATCCTTTCCTATTCTGTTCCCTAAAATATCACTGGTTTGCTCATTTCTATATATAGGGTGCCTACATTCTTAATGGACTGGTTGCATATTTTGTTATGTGCAAATGGCTTTAGATACCTATTAGGTCCATAAATTACCATATAGCATATATTCAACACACAAAAAAGCGACAATTTGTTGTTGACAAAGGACAGCGGGACATATAAAGAACCCCATTACCTTCAGTAGCTTAGGACCTCATCAAGCCTAAATCCAGCCCTGATAATTCTGTATATGTTTACTTTGGAAGTATCTTTACGGAGTTTAGGAGGATTTATTCCTGAGTTCAAGGTGCAGAGGAATGTGACATTAGGGGAGCAATTCTATACACAAGAAGCTAGTATAAAGTGGTGCCAAGTTAAACTACCATACACCAGAGCCTAATGGGGCTACTTCTGGCTGAGCTGGCCCAAGCCTGGCAGAGAGAAAACAAACTTTGAAAACGGTTACACCACCCTTTTGCATATCTCCCCCATCCTAGCTGAGCCAATACCATCAGGTGAGATGTTCCAGGAACATGGCAGGGGCGGAGGAGATAAGCTGGTGTATCTCCCGCTAAGCCAAGGATGGAAGGAGTTAAATCAGTGTAGTCCAGCCGTGCTGGCAACTCTCAGCCAGAGATCTGCTAGATCCTAACCCTGCACATCCTGGTAGCTCTTCTTATAGACTGCTCCCTAGGCACTTATTTCTCTGAATTGACTTTTGTTTGGGTGTAGTCATGATTCCATATGTATGGCCATTGTTTTTGATGTGGTAAAATACATAAAGCATTCATTTAGTCTCACTGAAGTCCTTTGCCATTAAAGTTTCAAGTATTAACTGAGTTGTCTTCAGTACTACATTTCTAATGTTAATAAAACTCAGAGTGGCCCCTTGTATGGGCATGACTAACTTAGCTGACTTCATTTTGATGGGTTTTCTTTGAGTAAGATTTAGTTGGATACAACCCTAAGTTCCTCACAAGTTATTAAGGTGTCTCTACCTCTGCCCCAAATCAATTTCCTAGTGCCTCTTGTTCTTACTCCCCCAAACTTTGATGGATTTCACATTTCTAAGAATGGAGGAATTGTTTAAGGATGCCAAGAAAACCTAACACTTTCTTTTTATGACCTTGATCATCCATTGTCAGCCCAAAGCCATATCTGTTGGCCCATTCATGCTAATAAAGATGATAAAATAGCACTCCTTTTACCTGTGTCACTGCTGCCTGAGAGAAAGGCAGTAAAGGAAAGAAAAAACCAGGAATTTGGGCCTGGGGAATGCAGGTAATACAGAAACAGCAGATAATAATCATATAAAATTAGAATTAGATTTCTTTATCTCATATTTCTACTAAGAACTTATTAGGCTTCATTTCCTTTCAGTCTAAATCTGTAAAAGCTTAGAGTGAGTTGTGTATTACTGTGTATTACAGAAATGCGATGTTTATGCTTATTTCTTTAGATGTCTCATTTTTCTAGTGAAGACGAAGCTCTTTTGCAGTCTATGCTCAGACAGTTACTGCAAAGTGTCAAAGAAAAAATCACAGGAGCGCCATCAGTAGAGTGTGCAGAAGAGATTCTTCTACATCTGGAGGAAACAGATGAAAATTTTCACAAGTAATTTTTTTGAAAGTTTATTTTTGTGTCATCATTGAAGGAACTGAATAGTGACTGCTGATCCATGTGGGGAAACTTGCTGCTGCAGTTTTGCAGCTGATGACTGGCAGTAAGCAATGTTTTTGATTGTGTGTTGTTAGAACATTGCGGGTACATATAATGTTCAAGTCAGTTGATTTTAGAAATTGAGATGTTACAATACTGCAGATGTCTTTAAGAAACAATTTCCAACTTAGTTAAATGATTGTCTGTCATTCACAGGGTGTTTTTACCAAGCTACTCATGTGGAAAGAATTATTGCTTGCCCCAGGTCTGTGGGCAAGCGGTTAATTGTAAGATACTTTGGAATGAAAAAAAATACTGAGCCATCTGTACAAATCTAGCAGGCTGCTTTGTGGCATTATGTATAATAACTGAAAACGTTTGTGAACTATGGTTTTTGAGACATTAGATATATCTTTACATTTTCTTTTTTTATGTGTGTTTGATAATTTTGCAGCCACAGGATTATGTACACTAAGTATTTATGGAGAAATACTTTATTTTTTCCAGTTGGCAGATAGACCACAAATTCTTTTAAAGCTCTGTGTGAGTTAAATACCTAGTTTCTTTTCACCTCTGCAAATCTACTGTTAAAAATCTGCTAATCTTTCATGACATCTCTACAGCAGAGGTGGGGAACCTGTGGAATCTAACAACCAGATGTCTCATCAGCCCCAGCCAGCGTGGCTGGTGGTCAGAGATGATAGGAGTAACATCTGGAAGACCACAGGTTCCTAGACCAACTCCTGCTGTACAGAATTCTAGCAGTAGCCTGATGAAATACAGTTTATGTAACATTGAAAATACAACAGCACAAAGTAAGTTATACTTTACATGTTTATTACAGCTATGAATTTGTGAAGTATCTTAGGCAATATATAAGTAGCATGCTGGGCTCCGTAATAGAAGAAGAAACTGAGAAATGTACATCTGCACAAAATCAGGGTGAAGGATCTGGCTATGATACACTGGTACAGCATGTTACTAAAAAGACTCGAGAATCAAAAGAGTGAGTACATGTACAAAACACATGTAAAAACCTACAGTGTCCAAAAAAAAATGACTTTCTCAAATGTTCTTTCCTGCTTATACTTGATTTTATCAGTTCCTGGCACTGTCCTTCAGAAATCGTGTCCCTTCATTATTGTAACTCTTCTGAAAGATTGGCTTCAGATTTGGCATTGTTTGTAATATTTCCTTGCTTAAGCCAGAAAAAATTACTTTATGCTGACATTAAAACTCAAACAAGTGGCCCTGCAACAAAATACTGCAGTGTAGAATACTGGTTTCCAGCCATTTTATCCTGTCCTCGCCCCCTGGTTTTCCTCTCCTCTCCTTGAATGTTAGCCAGCATCCCAGACCCACTGAACATGCCCACTCCTCACTAGGCTAATTTTGGGTTGTTGTTTTTTCCTCTCCTTTTGGATCCTTTTTGACATCTTTGGTGTGGGGTAGACGCACTTGGTATCCAATTCCAGCTACATTTATTATTTTTTCAGTCAATATCTGGTTTTTCAGTGTGAACAATATGTCTGTTGTGTGTGTCTCCTTCTGTTCCTGCAGCTCTATTCTGCTCCCACCCAACCATGTTAGTTTTTCCTTTGCATCTCAATAGTTTTGGTTGGCCACTATGAGAACAGGATGGTAGACTAGATGGGTTACTGGCCTGGTCCAGCAGATTTTTTCTAATCTTCTTGGTTTGTGCTGTGGAGTAGTTCAGGGGCTGGGTTGTTGTTTTTTCGAATTGGTGTCTCCCTTCCTTAGCTTTCTACCCCGCAGAGTTTTGGTACTTGTATGTACCTCAGAATTATGCTGAGTCTGCCTATACCTCGCTCATGTGTCAGTGGTATGATTTTGATTCCATAAGTATGAGCATGGGAAGACTTGGTATTAATGTGCACCTCACATTTCATGCATATCCTGAGACACCTGTTCTTTCTGAATGACTGTTTCTGCTACTTTGTCTAAACAAGTGTGCTAGGTACCATGGAATAATGGCATGGTGTCGCAATCCTATATATGTATACTCAAGGAGTAAGCCAATTGGGTTCAGTGGGTCTTACTTCCATGTAAATGGAATTGTAGCCAAAATTGTAGAGTGTAGTTTGACCAGAAATGTTGAGAAGATATATCCTGCTTAAAACTAATTCAGATGAATTTGTACAATAAGCTCTTTACAGTAAGTACTTTACCAAAGAATGCAACCCACCCCCCTAAGTTCAAAGTTTCACTGCATTTACAGTACATTTTACAAAATGTCTCTGGAAGGAAGCAGTGTAATAAGTACAGCCAATTTATTATCTGCAAGCCTTCACCAAAAATTACTCTTTGGTGTTTTTGTTTTTGTTTTTGTTTGTATTTGTTGCAGTAGTTTTTTCTTCTGCGTCTTTTTTTTTAATGCTACTTTAAAGCACTGTGCTGCAGAATACCTCACTGTAACAAGCTCGAGGTATGCACACAATGTTTATGCATCTTTTCTACTTCTAAGAAGGGATTCAGGGAGGGACTGTAAACTATAATCTAATCTGAAGCCCATCAGGTGGTCCAGTAAAAAGATTTCGGTTAAGTGGGATTTTCACTGTTCAGTGTAATTACATTGGTGCTGTTGGATGTGAGGACATATCTGTCCTTGGCATTAATTGGGGATGCCTGTGTGAGCATGACACTGGTGCTTTTGTGTTCATAGGTGGTATTGGATTAGGGTATTATGATTATCAACAATTTCTGTGAATAGTAGCAAAATTAGAACTCAATTATAATTATTTACAACGGGTAAGAAGTGCATTCAATAAATACTAATTACTGAAATGTTTCTGTCAGCCCAGTTAGTTATGAGATTTTACCAAACAAAATATTACTGGAAGTGTTGATCACTTTAAATATAGCTAGATAACCTTCAGACAGTGGGAAATTGCAAGACGAATGTGAAAGTAACAAGGGTAAGGAGCACCCCTTGTAAAAAAGTTCAGTGAACCTCTAATGATGAGATCCATCTTAGGAACATTTTAATAGTAATTTCAATGATATGTGGATGGCCTTGTTCTGTGAGAGGAAATTAGAAATGTCATTGTGAAAAACTTTGTTACTTAATCAGTGCTTAATTGCTTTTATAAATTAATGTGTGGACTGCTGTATTTTTAATAAGCCATTTATTTACATTTAGGAATGGCATGTCAGTTTTGAGCCAACTGCACAAAGAAATAATTTTTAGAGAGCACAGATGAATCCCAAGCTATGTTCATTCCTGTAGGGTAGCCTTTGTTTATACCCCCCCCCCCCAAGGCTAGATACTGTTATTTAGGATTCTCAATCTTCATGGGTTTCTTTTTTACGACTGTAAAGGGGAGTGATTAGGAAGGCAGTGTATAAAAGCACAAATAAATATCCCATATACCCTTTACTTCCCTTTTCACTGGAAGGACGGACTACTGAATCTCTAGTGGGAGGGAGTTCCATGACCTGGGCACTGCCAAGGATAAGACCCTATCTTGCATTATTGATACATCTGTTGACAGGACCACATTAAGGACCTACCCTGCAGACTACAGTGTCTGACTAGGCAGATACAGGAGGAGGCAGTATTTCCAGCATTTGGGCTCTAAATTGTTTAAGGCTTTATATGCTAACATTAACACCTTGAGTTGGGCCTGGTAGCAAATGGGCATTTAGTGCAATTCCAGAAGGATAGGTATAGTAATAATAGTAGTAGTAGTACTTTTATTGTCAGTGTTCAACCTGTGTACAATGAAATTAACCGAGCCTCCCCCTCCCAACACTCAATCTCATTGCACTCTGTGTGCTTGTCACACAACACACCAACCCCGAATGTCAGTTGCACTATATTATTTTCCATTCAGCAGCCTAACAGCCCACAGATAGAAACTGTTTTTTAGCCTGTTGGTACGACTGATTATACTTCTATATCTCCTGCCCAATGGTAGAAGATTAAAGAGGTGCTGGCCGGGGTGTGAATCGTCCCTGATAATTTTTCTCGCTCTCCTAAGGCAACGAACCCTTACGATGTCATCTAGCGTGCTCAGGGGACCGCCCATGATATCATGTGCTGTGTTCACCCCCCTCTATAAAGACTTTATCTCCGTGGTTGTCAAGCCAACGTACCACACTGTGATACAATATGAGAGGGCACTTTCTATTGTGGACTGGTAGAAGGAGGTCATCAGTTGTTGTTTTACATTGTTCTTTTGCAAGACCCTGAGGAAATGGAATCTACTGGGCTTTCCTAACCACCTGAGTTATATTGTTTTTCCAAGTGAGGCCTTCACTAAGATAAACTCCCAGGAATGTAAAGGAAGAGACTCTCTCCACACAACCCACCCACCCCCTGATATACACTGGGGCTAGTTGCTCTCTCTTCCTCCGAAGGTCCAAGTATAATATGATAGTGTTCTGCTGCAACTTCAGACTGTCTTCAATGGTAGCCCCATGTAGATTGCATCACAGTAGTCAAATCTAGAGTTCAACAGAGCACGGACCACTGCAGCAAAGCTGTTGCAATCTAGGAAGGCACATCAATTTAAACTGGAGATAGGCATTCCTAGAACTGAGATTATTTGGGCCTCAAGCAACAAAAGTGGTGTAGTCTTTGAATCTGTTCCTACAGGGGATAGTGGCTTCATCCAGAACAGATTTATTCCCCACCTGCCCACAACAGCACCTTTGTCTTGTCAGAAAATATATAGAACCTAAAAACACCCAAGGCAGCCTTGACTAGGTTTCCCAAAGATATGGTTTGTGGTTCAGCAATACAAAGACTGTATTTTCCTGTTCTGTTGCTCTTTGGTCCCAATACTGGCTTGGTTGCTTTGTATCTGAATGTAAATCAGTTTGCTATGGCAATCTGTGACCTTTTCTATTTTCCAGTTAAGTCTCCACTTTCAAGTTTATTGTGTAAAAGTCCTTCAGTGAATAGGTACTAACATTTGTATGGTTTCCCTCTCGTATGGTTGGACATATCTGAAGGTAACTTCCCAACCATTGCTTCACCTTAGAAGTTTCTGTTCTGACTGTGATGCTACCTGTGCAAAGCCCCCACAAAAAGAGACCAATCACTTCCTATTGACTGTACTTACCTATCCACAACTAAGTCCCATTGATGTTCGTGCTTAGGAGTTCAACCTGTGTGTAATAAGATTTGTGAACTTTAGTCTGCTTGTTTTTATAACATTTGTTCTGCTCTGAAGGTATAGAGAAATGATGCATTCTCTGAAGAATGTTATGATGGTTGTAGTTGAATCTTTAATTAACAAGTTTGAAGAAGATCAGATGCGCTATAAGGAAATTCAGAGGAAAGTGAAAACAGAACAGCACAGCAGTTACTATACAGATAATTGCTCTGATAGTGATTCTTCATTTAATCAGGTATGGCCAAGTCTATGTAATAATCTTGTGGGGCCACCATCTTTTATGCTGTTGTAACAACAAGGGTGTAAGGGGAAGGCACGGGAGTGGTAAGGAATGGAAGAGTGACTAGTTGGCCATAGTTGCCATTCTATCCTCCCCTGGGCTGGGCCTTACTTCCCTGCTGACATAGAGCTATGCCACCAAAATAGCTGTCATATCTAAATACACTCCCATTAGAGTTAATGGAGAGCCCTAGTTGGTTTCTGTGATTTCATCTTCATGTTCCTCGTCTTGTTTGTTGCTGATGAAATCAATGAGAAATTCTTTTCTCTGACTTACACTGCCAGTTGAGGCTATATTTTCTTTAGATTGTTACTGCAAAATCAATAGATAAAATCCATTCCATTTAGATCAAGGGCTGGAAGCCTATTGGTTTTTATGGGGTTGCATTATCTCCACTGAAAGTTAGAATACCTTATCTGAGGGCATGCATAGAATTCTCACAGCGTTAAGATTTCCCATCAACCTCAGTACAGTTCTACACATCTCCGCTTTGTGCACAGGGTACCCACAATATTGAAGTCAGTTTAAGTTGTTGTTGGCATCTCTGTGTCTCGAGAGACAATGGAGTGCTCCTCCAGGGGTGTAGTCAAACTGCTGTGTTAGCACCACTGAAGTGACCTCCTGGAGGTGCAAGCCTAGGCAGTGTGTATGGAGGTCCTGGGCTGCCCAGATGACAAGACCCCCACTCTTGGCCTTGCTATTATGGCCCAACAGAAAGCAGAACTATACATTTGACACCAGCTTGACTGCAGGAGTTGCTGGAAGGAGGCATACAACCGCCTTAGGGCTCAATACGCCAGAGCCTGTCTTCGCATGCAGGCAGAAGTGCCTAATTCACTAATTCCATCAGCTATCTTCACTTGGTTTAGCTGGCCAGCTGTCACATTCAGACAGCTTCTAGGAGCCACAGGTTAGAGCTGAGTGCAGGGTGGGGACCAAAGGTGTACATGCACCCCATACAATTTAAGTACTAAGCCTAATTACAATACTTTACTTCCCAGATAAAAGTTAATATTCAAAATGTTTGCTATGTACTTAAACCTTCTCAGTGATTCCTCCATTACAGGGGTTAGACTAGATGATCCTAGGGTCCCTTCTAATTCTACAGTTCTGTGGGTTTTTTTACTGGGAGCAGCACTATAAAGTTTAGGTCTTTCCAAAATGTCTTACTTTTATTTCTACAAAATGTTATGGTATACATTTTGTATAAATAAAAATAGAAAGGTTATTAAAAATAGAAAGGTAACATTTTCCCCTTATATTTGATAATTAACAATACCCCCTTAATATTTAATTAAGATAATGTGAATCCCTTAAAGATAATTTTTATTTCACTAATAATAGCTAATTATTATAGTTATTAATCTTTTTATTTTAATGAGTTACTTAATGAGCATTTTGCAATGTGTTACAGAGTTATATATTCATGAATCAAGAACAATTGCAACTACTGGTTGAAAGGCTTGATCCGGCACAACCTAAGGAGGTGAGTCTAAAAGGCAAATGGACACACCCACTTAGACAATACTTTTTATTTTAGCACATCTTAAGCTCACGTTGCTTGAGTGAACTTGGATAGTCTCATTTGGAGGGGGCATGATTGGTTATTAGTTCTTTATACGAGTGCGGGCTTGAGACTTAGGAAGAGGAAGGTGAGATCTAGAAAGCAGAAGTAGGGAGGCATTGTGCAGGAGAGCTAAAGGTGGAGAACATAGAGGAAGGTAGATGATTCTGTGGTCCACTGGTTGTGTGTGTAGGTACACACACACACATACACACAACCTGTTGCACCAGAAGTGGTTTAGTCATGCTGGCCACATGACCTGGAAAGCTGTCTGTGGACAAACGCCGACTCCCTCAGCCAGGAAGCAAGATGAGCGCCGCACCCCATAGTCACCTTTGACTGGGCTTAACTGTCCAGGGGTCCTTTACCTTTGCCTTATCGTGTGTGTGTGTGTGTGCGCACACACACATCATCACATTGGTTGAAGATTTCTGTTTTATTATGATAATACTCTTTGTGATTTTTTAAACCCACATCTTACCTTGATGTTGCAGGTGCGTCAGGAAGCTATGCAGACATTGTGTTCTGCTCCTCCATCTGATATATTAAACTGTGAGAGTTGGGCTAATTTACGTAAACATCTTGCAACAGCACTTTCAGATCCGGATTCCAGTTTCAGTGTAAGGAAATTATTTTTTACCATTCCTCATTTATATAGTGTGCAAAATCAAAGCACATGCAAAGATTTTATGTACCTCTCAGAAATTCCATGTCGAAAAGTGACTATTGGGATTTTAAATGAAGCAGGTCAAGTATATCTTTCTTTATAACTACTACTACTTCTTCCTTGAATAGCATGCATATATATGCAGTGTTTTAATTGTCCCTGTTGTATCGCAGGGATCGGGAAGCTTTTCTATTTGGTAGGCTGAATCCTGAGCTTCCCCACAAGCCATTTTGATAGGTGAACAGAGCTGTCAACCTGTCAGTCACTTCATACCATTACAACATCAGGTGGCAACTTCAGGCATGCTCACTGTCAGTGCTGATGGGTGATCACAGCGTCGCTGCTTGCAAAAGAATAATTGCAAGCTCAGTTTAAGCTCCTGATTGTTCCTTTGTAAGTACTTCCTTACTTGCCCCACACTTGTTGCCTCATATGACATGGTTTGGGGAAAACAGCCTTGCGGGCCAAATTGAGAGCACTGCTGGGTCTCATTTGGCCTTTGGGCTATGTGGTGTTACACATTTTTTGAATGAATGTAAAATATCAATAATAGTATTTATTTATTTATTTATTTATTACTTATACCCCGTCCATCTGGCTGGGTTTCCTCAGCCACTCTGGGCGGCTTCCGACAGAAGATTAAAAATACATTAAGACATCAGTCATTAAAAACGTCTCTAAACAGGGCTGCCTTAAGATGTCTTCTAAATATTAGATAGTTGTTTATTCCTTTGACATCTGATGGGAGGGTGTTCCACAGGGCAGGTGCCACTACCGAGAAGGCCCTCTGCCTGGTTCCCTGTAACTTTGCTTCTTGCAGTGAGGGAACTGCCAGAAGGCCCTCGGCACTGGACCTCAGTGTCCAGGCAGAAGGATGGGAGTGGAGATGCTCCTTCAGGTAAACACTGAAATAGAAAGCCTGCAGGACTATAGCAAACCTTTTGCCTTCCAATATAGTAATATATCAATAAGCTATCTTATTGTTTGATACAGTGGTGGTGTGTTCTCCCATCAAGGTAACTCCAGATATTGAGGGAGAGGTCCTGTAGGTACATTTTGGCATGGCCTCTATATAACGTGTTTTGTGTATACAGTCATACCTTGAGTTGACGTTGCTTCAGGTTGAGCGCTTTTGGATTGCGCTCCGCAGTGACCCAGAAGTAACAGAACGTGTTACTTCTGGGATTCGCCGCTCGCTTATGCGCAGACGGTCAAAATGACGTCACACGCATACGTGGAAGCGGCAAATTGTGGCACGAACAGACGTGCAGACACAGGTTGCATTTGCTTCAGGATGCGAATGGGGCTCTGGAACGGATCCCATTTGTATCTAGAGGTACCACTGTATAGCCTGTTGTTTGTGTGTTTATATATAGGCCCAAGTGCTTCAGCTGTCAATATAGGGAGTTATGTTATTATAATAATTTTCAGCTTTTGAATGAAAAGTCTACAGGTGCATCTGGTGTATGTTAGAGCTACAGAAGTTACAGATAGGTAGCCGTGTTGGTCTGCCATAGTCAAAACAAAAAAATTCCTTCCAGTAGCACCTTAAAGACCAACTAAGTTAGTTCTTGGTATGAGCTTTCGTGTGCATGCACACTTCTTCAGATACTATATAGAAGGGTCTGGTAACTTCTGTTTCAGTGTATCTGAAGAAGTGTGCATGCACACGAAAGCTCGTACCAATAACTAACTTACTTGGTCTTTAAGGTGCTACTGGAAGGAATTTTTTTGTTTTGACTACAGAAGATAGTGTGGTATACTGGTTAGTATCAGGTTAGGACTATAGCGACCCAGATTTAAATCCCCATTCACTCATGAAGTTCACTAGGTAATTTTGGGCTATTGATCATCTCTCAGCATAAAGTACCTTACACGGTTGTTGTGAGGCGGAAAGACAACAGTTTGAAACGCCTTCGAAGAATGCTGGGTAAAAAATGAAATGAAATGAATTAACAAGTCAGATATTCTTTATAACATTGCTGCTGACGCAGATCATTGAAATTCTGTTTAGATTTTATGAACTAGCTTTCATTTTTACTGTTTCAGGACAAAGTTTTGAAATTCTATGCCAAGACATTTTCTTCCTCTCCACTAAATATGACAAGGGAACTGTATACAAGTTTGGGTAAGTTCAAATGGAGAAATGTTACTTGCTTTCTGTAGCCAGCAACCATTTTTAAAATTTGCCTCTTAAATTATTTGGCAATTATTTATCTCTTTACAGCAAAGTATTTAGAGATGTACTTCCTTTCTGAAGATAGTTATGTTCCTACCATATCAATAGGTATTGATATAAGCAACCCAGATATAATCCGTTTACTTAAAAAGGTACAAATCAGTTTTCCCATATTTCTTTTTCAAATTTAGTTATTTTACCCATCTAGACTTTAAAAAAAGCAAACAAGCTGTTTTTCTTTTATTCATAGATACGTCTGCTAAATGAGTACCAGAGGGAAGTACCATCTTTTTGGATTCGTCATCCAGAAAAGTATGCCACAATTATCCAATTGTTTCCTTAGTTTTCATTTGCCTGTTGCAATTTCTTTGTGCTAAATTACTAAAATCAGTGATTTATTAAATATGAAATTACTACTGCTACTCATCTGTCTTTTGATAGTGAAGTTTCTTGGTTCCATTGCTTGCTGTCATAAGTCAATCTGTGTCTATGAGGACAAAGTTCCTTGACTTAAAACTCCCCAAACCAACTATTCTCTTTGTACTATTTAATCTATGCCAGTTACTGATTTCCTGATTTGGATTCTACAGGTGACACTTCTGTTTCCTGTTTGGTGATTTAGGATCACAATCACTTTCAACTGGTCCCTTTCAACTGGTCTTCACAATATTTAAGCATGGAGAATGGTGTTCTGCATACTCTAAATTATTATTGCAGTTTAACTCCAAAATGTATTCACAGTACCCCAGTAAACATACTCACAATATTGCTCATTGTAACTTTCTTAATCTCCTTTTGAAGGTGACTTTCTTTTGGTGTATACAAAACAAAAATAGTATATACAATTTCTTGACTTTAAAAAATCATATTCACAGTAAAGTGGAAAATATTAAAATGCATCTGATTTCTTTCCCTTTTCAAATTCCTTTTTTGAATGATGGGCAGTCTAAATACAAATGGCATCAGTACGAACATTGGGATTTTATTTAACAGCTCGTTCTTTATAACATATTTAGGTACATGGAAGAAATAATGGAGAGTACTCTGTCACTTTTGTCAGCAAAGCGTGAGTCAAGCCACCCTGTTTCTTTGGATCCCGTATACTTCTTGGCTCTAGTCGATCTCAAGGCTGTTTGGTTTAAAAAATGGATGGTAAGCAAATGTATATATTTTGCTGATTACAGCTTCTTCTGTTAGTCCTTCAACGTTATTGCTTTGTTGATAATGCCTTGAGCTAATAATCCTCTTAGTCCTTTTCTTCAAGAGGTTGATATTGAATGTGTCAGTGTAATGCAATAGATGAGATAAGTTGCAATTTCTGAGGAATTGCACGGAAGGTTGCAGGTTTCTCCTTCATCTAGCTTATTGGGAATGGTATGGGCTCACCAGGATAGAATGCAACCCACAGTAATATTTCAAACTAAACCAAACCAAGTTAAGAACATGGCAGGAGGAGGACTACTTGTATTTTAAAAACCCCAAAAAACGTGCACTGCAGGAATACTATAGCACCCTGCTAGCACATGATGGATGTAACACTAAATCCCACCATAAGCAAATTAATTGCATGATCCCTACAATGGAAATGCATCTTAGAGGCATGGTGTCTGGACTGTGCTTAAGAAATTGATGACTTAATCTATTACGCATGTGGAACGTCCCCTTGTTTTAGAAGGCTGTAGAGCAGGGGTCATCAAACTTTTTCAGCAGGGGGCAGGTCCACTGTTCCTCAGACCTTGTGGGGGGCCGGACTATATTTTGGGGAAAAAACAACAACAAATTCCTATGCACCACAAATCACCCAGAGATGCATTTTAAATAAAAGCACACATTCTGCTTATGTAAAAACACCAGGCAGGCCCCACAAATAAACCAGAGATGCATTTTAAATAAAAGGACACATTCTACTCATGTAAAAACATGCTGATTCCCAGACCATCCGTAGGCCGGATTTAGAAGGCGATTGGGCCGGATCTGGCCCCCGGGCCTTAGTTTGCCTACCCATGCTGTAGAGCATGGATGGTGAACTGGGAGCTCTCCATATGTTGGACTGAAACTTCCACTACCCCTGGCCACTGGCCATGCTGGCTAGGGCTAATGAGAACTGAAATCCAGCAACATCCACCCCTGCTGTAGAGTATGGGTAGAATTGTCCTTGGTGTCAATAGGCAGTAGTCAAAATGAAATTAAAATAGTGCTGTAGGCTTACGGACAATTTGAACTATTTTTCCAGTAAATACAAAGCACTTAATTGCTTCTCTACACACCTGTCTCCAAGCCAATATATATTAACATGGACTAGCTTCAGAACTTATTGTGCAATTTTGATCTTGTAATCAGTTGAAAAATAATTGAATCATTTTGATTTTTTACTCAGTGCTTTAAGTGTAATGTATGTCTGTTTTGTCATTTTAGCATGCATATTATAGCAGAACAGTGGTGCTAAGGCTACTTGAAAAAAAATACAAATCTTTGGTAAGTCTGTTTTTTCATCAGTCAATATCCTTTCTCATCAATACAAGGAACAAAGTACATATCAATTACAACTGAACCAATACATATCTTAAGATATTACATACTCCTTAATTGATTTTTGTTTATCAATATGACCATTTAGGAAGTTCAGTTTCACATTCTAAATATGATGTTCTGCAGAGACTTTATAATTTACACTACTGCCTGTATGTACTTCTACCAACTCAAAATTCATTTGAAAAGGGTCAAATGCAAATTCAGTGGTGCCTCGCAAGACGAAATTAATTCGTTCCGCGAGTCTTTTCGTCTTGCGATGTTTTTCGTCTTGCGAAGCACGGTCCGTCGCAACTGCGCCTCTTCAAGCGGCTTTAGGAAAGAAGCAAACAAACTCACAAGATGTTTTCGTCTTGCGAAGCAAGCCCATAGGGAAATTCATCTTGCGAAGTGACGCAAAAACCGAAAAACCCTTTCATCTTGCGCGTTTTTCGTTTTGCGAGGCATTCGTCTTGCGGGGCACCACTGTCTGCTAATGATGTGAGTGAAGTGAATCTTCATTAATAAAGGGAATTGTGCAATAGGCATTTCCTGTGAATTTTGTTATACCTTGTTGTTTTATTCGTCAGATTATTGCATCTGTTGAGCAGTGTGTTTCCTATCTTGAAACTTGTGAATCAGTGATTGATAAAACAGGCAGGTTTAATTCTTTCTCCACATTGCATAATGGTAAGTAATTTTTCCATATGCTGAATAATATATATTTATTTGAAGTCTTCTTTTTTGCTTACATTTTAATAATATATGTACAGTGTTCCAGTAGCGCTTTTTATGACAAATGTTCAGAATATGTTCTATCTCAGAATTTCTAAATAACATTTCAACTGTGTGAGGCTTCCCTCCCACCTAGAAATGGCAAATCCAATTTTTATTGGTGGTTGCATTTTTTGTGATCTTGGCAGTTTTCTTTATAAATACATTATTGCCCATGATAGCAGTGATTGCTTGGACTCTAGTATACAAGAATGAAGCAAGAGACAGCACAGGTTTATTGACATGAACTGTCTTGTCTTTCAAGGTAATAAACAGAAGAATGTTTACACTGGAAAAGAATTACAGTATATATATTTTGTTCATTCCCTGAGCCTCTTAGGAAGATTGTTGATATATAAACAAGGCAGAAGACTTTTTCCTATTCAGCTGAAAAACAGAAAAGGTAAGTGCGTGTTAAAGAACATAGAAGCATAGAAACATGACAGTGTGTTCTATTAGGGCCATTTTTCTAATTCTTTTTCAGCTTTGGTTCTGATGTTTGTGGGAGAGGGTTTATAGGTATCCAAAAGAGATTGTACAACAGGGTGTAAATTATGTGGCATAAATTATGTAAGCAGGACAGTTATTGGAGTGCCTGGTGCATTATCACATGCTGTTCTATATAGAAGGATTACACATAAATTCCTGTCTCACTATTTTTATCTGGATTTTTTAAAACCTATTTATAACAAAACTTTGTTGTTTTCTGTAACAGTGGCGAAGCTGAGATGTTTATCAAAACTAACATGGTGACTTGATTTGGACATAATGCTAGACCATAGCTTAGTGCAGTGTAAACAACCTTCGGTTCATGCACTTTTATTCTCTTCAACCCATCTTTCCTGAGGAGGATTCAAGGAAGCATGTGTTTTCTGTTTTCAACTAACTGGTGTTTATTGTTATGTCCAAACCTTGGGAGTGAAGGGAAGTTACCAGATCTGCTTGTGTGCCAGTTCACAAATTTGCATGGACACATCTATTGCATGTACCTGTGGAAAAATGGGGAAATTGGAATACTGCTTTTGAGTTCTTTGCTGGAGGCAATGACAGGCGCGCGAGACAGAATTGCATTGGAATACCTTGCTTCCTTTGGGGAAGTTATCATGGCTCAGTAAGAGAACTGATATCAATGGAACTGGAACTCTGGTTAGTTGCAATAAGACAGCATCGAATCACAGTTTATGTCTCCAAACATGGCATAGTTTAAATTAATCAGTTTCCCTAGGTGGGATGCAACAAAACTCTAGGTCGTTTAACCCACAATTGTCTTATTTTCCACCTCCTGATGTTGTACTGGAAGAGGAGGGTGAGGACAAGTGCCTGGGGCTCGCTTGTACTTATTCATGCAGCGCTGACTTATGGTTTTTCCAAGGCAGGTTGGTTTATGGCTATGAAGAAGTACACATTATCATCTTACACAATTATCTAAATATTCTTCCATCTGTCCTCCTTGGCCTGTGGCTGTTACAAAAAAAGTTTGATTACATTATTTTCCAGGAGGGAAAACATGAACCCAACAGTTTATTTGACATTGGTGGAATAGCTCTACCAGTAATAAATTAAATTAAATGGTTTCTGTCTGTGAAGCAGTTGGAAATGGAAGAAAAGCTGCAGCAATTTAACTTAAATTTGTATTCAAGTATTCGTTTGTTGTTCCTAATTAAATTATAAGTAACATGAAGTTATTTTCCCCATTCTCATTTTTGTAGATTTGATGTCCTTGACAGACCTTGTCGTAATGTTTACTCGTCTTATCTATTGCGCCCCAAATTGCCCAAAGACTCTTACAGTGCATTCAGGTAACATTGCCCTTTATATTTGCTCTGTTATTCTTTAATTTTCTTCTTTGTGAATAAAGGTTTGTTCACTTCCATATTTCTTTTTTTTTTTTTAAATAATCTTTATTGGTTTTCCAAAAAGGTTACGTCAAATATATCAAATAAACATGCAGTACACCAGCAGAAATAAAAAAGAAAAAAGATTCTCCTCTTCACACTTATTTTCAATAGCTTCTTTTCAGGACTTCCCCACGTCTCCTCCTATTGTTTCCCAGCTCCAATTTATTTATTCTAGCAAGTTTTTCCCCTGAACATCCTGTACCTTATTTTGTTAAAGTTACTTATCCCTAATTTAATTAAATTCATTTTAGTTATAAAATCTATACTTTGTTTGTGCTTTGACATTTTAGTTGTAAAATTATACTTTATTATGCTTTTGACGTTTCATTAACATATATCCCTTAATCCTCTATATAAAAATGAAAGAATAGACAGAAAAATAAACATGGATCTAAAAAAAGAAAGAAAATACCTTTCCTAAATTTGCCACCATTTCCCTCCCCCGGATTCCCCATTCTTATAATACTAGTCTTTGTTCTATAAAAATTAAAAAGAAAAAAAGAAAAAAAAAGAAGAGAAAAGATCCCCTTCGGACTGTTAATTCCCACCCTTCTCCCCCCGGTTTCAATCCTTAACCAAAGTACATTTAGTCCATCTTTTTAGCCTGGCGATCTCACGTCCGAGGCGCGCAAGTCTCTCACAGTTCCTTTCAGCTGAATTCTTTGAAAATCTCTCATGCTTAACTCCCAGGATCGGTGACTTATTTTCTCAGTGCTGGCAGTGATTCTTTCAGTTGGACCTGTTCGCTTATACCCAGTATTCCAACGCTGTTTCATGAATCTATATGTCCCAAATAATCCTGTTTTCACCTTGGTCAGTTTGAATTTCTTTTTAACAGGTCTTTCTCTCTTATGCAGTGTCTCAGCCTTCACTTCTTTTGAATCCTTTTGTTTGGCAGGTGTTTTTTCCTCCTCAGTCTTGAGTTCTTTTCCTTGTCCAGCTGCCTGTGTTTTGAGCAACGAGTCCCTTTCCAAGTCAGTTAATGTATTTTCAGATAGTTTCGGGTCTGATGGGCTCGTAGACAAAACATGGCCTTTCTCATTCTTCTGTAACAATTTTCCCACGAAAAGGATCAGCTCTTTCAAGTCAGCACGTATTTCCTGTATTCCTTGTTTTAGTTCCATTCTTGCAATGTCCGAAAGTCCCCTCTAGAGGGATTCTGGTTACTTAGTAATCTTTCCTTCTCCGATCCCAAAGTCAGATTTGTTTGTATCAATCTTTCCTTATTTGTGATATTTTGTAGCGATTTAATCAATTAGAGTTTCAATTTCAGTCCTTTCAACTTTGACAGCAAATTTGACAGCTGTCAAAAATATCTATATCTCGGCAGGCTCTTAACTCAGATTGCTCCCGGGCTTGAGTAGGGTGGTATTTTACTTCAAACAAAATACTCTCTTGTCCTCCAGCACCTTAATTTAGTTCTTTTAAATCCGTGAGGTTTATATCTTTTATCCAATCACACAAATTTTTCCCGCAATTTTAGTTGACAAATCCTTGCTTGCACTGTTAACAATATGGAGGAGGCGGACTTCCTTTTTTTTCGTCTCCCCCGTTCGTGCCAAATCCAAACCAAAAAATTTGTAATCCAATTTTCAAGTTACTCACGGGTTGTTGCTCTTGCTTTTAAGTCCAAATTTAACAGGAAGAAGTCAGCGCTGACTGAAGAATGGCATGCGGCTTCGCCCGGCAGGGGTAGCAGAAGACTCACAGCACCACGCCGCTCCCTGGCACCCGATCCTTAGCCTTTAAAAAGGCTCTTTCACGGGTCGGGGGGGCGCTTACGGTGCCCGCCGAGTCACCATGTCCACGCACTCCGTGTGCGTGGTTTATGAGGGTCCCCGTGTCGCCGGCACGGTAAGACCCGATCCCCTGCTGAGCCGATTCCCTCCGGAGCTCGGAGGGAATCCGCCATTAGCCAGACGCGCTAACCCGGAAGTCCTGTTCACTTCCATATTTCTTAATCATTTCTGTGTCTGTAGACACCATGACATCATATTTAAAGTGAAAACTGAATGACTCTTCACATCTGATGGGTATTTGAAGTGGTGGGCTTGGCAAGAGGGAAGAAATATCACTTGTTTCTTTTCCTTTATCTGATTGTGTTGCTCACTCTGTTGTTCTTTACTATTTTGAAACAAGTCTCTTTTTATTTGTCAGGCAATTATTCTCCAGCAGGCCTTATTACTGATGTGCTTGGAATTCTTTGTGAGAGAAAAGAATGTGCAACTGAATGTCTATATACTAATACAGTGATAGAAGCACTTCTTCAGCCAATACATTATTTACTGAATGGAACAGAGGTTGGTTGTATTTCTTTCAAATAAACCTGAATAAAACTTAATGTAGAAAAATGTAATGGCCGTGATCCATTTAATTGTCAGGCACAATGTGGTCTTGCATATAACTAGTGAATGGAGATGTGCATTGAAAAATAGTGAGAATTGCATTGGGGACATTGTGTCTGTATCTGTTTCAATACAGCTGTGCACACCACAGTGAAATAAAACATATTGTTACTGGGCTAAGCTGTAATGAATTACAAGAGCCAAAGTTAAAAATGGAGCTTGGGATTTGTGGGGAAAGGAGACAGGGAAGATTATGAAGAAAGCTGCATTTCATGTAAGTCAAGGGCAGCTAACCTATAACCCTCCAGTTGTTGGATTCCAACTTCCATCATAAGGGATGTTGAGAATTATAGTCTATTGACATCTGGAGAGTCATAGGTTTCCATCCTTGTTTCAGTAAGAGAAGGAATGTGGAATTGGCATGCTAGTCTATTTTGGAAGTTAGCCCCATCTGTTTCTATTTTATATTTGAAATAAATGTTAATTCATTTTGAAAGGACTTTGAATTCTTCTGTTCTTGTTTGTCAGTTAACATTTAGTTTTATCCTCACGGCTACTTTTAGCTAAATACAAATCAGCAGTATCATTTACAACTGTATTGTTAAAAATAAAAATCAAAATCAAAGCTCCATTGACATAAGCTGGATTATAATGTAAGAATGTCTCCGTCTTGTTACATTAATTTGCCTTTAGTTACACAAGGTTTCTAGACAAAAGTCTCTATAAAACATTAATTTTCAGAGTTTTTAAAATGTGTGTGCAGGTGCATCTAAATTCTCCTGAAACAACTCTAATACATATAGCCGATATTTTGGCAAGGATTGCTGCTGCAGATGATGGTCTTTCACTCCTTCTCTATGGAGGAGAGAAGCCCTCTGCCATGGAGGGTGGTAGGTAAGAGAATGTGTTGTAAAAGAACAAAAACAGTGTTATGAATAAGTTCTTGTCTGTCATATCTAATTAGTTGTATATAAGTCTTGAGAGAAGCTTCCATGATTTGAATTATAAAATGAACAGCTTGCATGTTTTGTTGTTTATGTAAATGTATCTAAGGAGATAGCTCCTACACCTGTAGAAAACAGTCTGCATTCAATACCTGAATGGTCCGTACACTGTAATTTTCATGTTATTTCTCATTAGTCATGCTTTTGTTTCTTGGCTTAAAGTATTACTGCATTTGGTTGTAATGATAAACTATGATTTCTTGTTACGTCAACCAACCTCAGGCTTGTGTACTCTCACCTACCTTCTCTCCATAAGAGGATATCAGAAGGTTTCATTTCTGTTTTAAACTAACCGCAATTAAACATTGTGTCTGAACCCAGACAAATGTAGAATTAACTAATGTTTACTGAATTCAGTGGGAAACCTTGGATTAATGAAGTTGGCTTGTTGCAGTAGTAGCTAAGACTTAACTACAGTTTATGATTTGGATGTATCATAAACTGTGGTTAATCAACAATCGAAGTGGAATGCTTCCATCTCCAGAGCATTCTGGAGAAGGTGGCATGTAAGGGGAAATAGTTAAAGGAATGTATTCCCAATTAAATTGAAGATGTGTTTCTGCTATCCTGGGAAATGTGGAGATATGAAAATTGTGTGCTTCTCAGAATACATCACCATTTTCACAGCAGTATAAATGCCTTCATACACCTTCCCTGAGCCAGGTTGCTCTGTCTTAGAAATGAGCACAAACATTTCTAAATAGTTGAGATCATACCTATTTAGCACCTGGTATCATTGATTACGTGCTGTGGGTTGATATAAATCATATGTAAAACTAATGGAGTTCTTTAAAAAAAAATGTAAAAAAGGAAAAACTTGCAAATGCAATATCACTTTCTTAACAAAGAGCAGCTATGGCAAAGGGTCATAATCTGTATTATGACCACAATCCAAATGAATTGGGTGGGAAGGTGGTGGTGTAGAGAGTTAAACAGCATCTTCCAACAATATGGTTTCAATATGGATTGGGTCTTGCTGTTGCTTATTTGTTAAGAAACAGTCATACCAAGTCCTAAGCATGCTGCTCAAAAACATGGTGGATGTGTTAGCTTCACTAAGAATAAAGCAGTTTTATTGGTGATCTCTGTGGAAGGGGGAGAGAAGCCTTCCTACTTTGTTTTGCTCATGTTTGTTTCCATCTTACATGGGAAGATGATAGGCAGTAAGTCTTTCTTTAGGCCAAGTCTCAGCATATTGTATAAGCAGAAGAAGGATTAACATTTCAATTACTAACTGAAAAGCTTTATTTCATCATAATTCTGCCGAATCAATAAAACATTGTTTTTTGAAATGATTCATTCTTTGTAGCCTTAGGGGTGCACATACTATCGTTCAGTTTACAAAGAAGCTTCTTGATGAAGACATTTCTGTTCTTTCTGGGTGTGAGATGTTGCCAGTGCTCAAAGGTGCTTTCATCTTTGTATGCCACCAGATGTATAGCACTTGTGAAGGCTTAGAGGTGTTGCTACCTTATCATTTACATGGATCTATTTCTGAGGCTTGGAAAAAGGTAGTCCTATCCTTGTTTATACAAAGTATATGTATAGAAGTTATGCAAAAGATGTTTATGTCTGCTTGTGTGTGCATCTGTTCCCAAAGGGTACTTTTTATGCTGAAATAGTATTGTAGTATAGATTTTATCATGAAAGTGGCACCTTAACGTTATAATATCCCAAAGATGATTATTAGTTTTGCCCTCTTTGTAACAAGCATAGCAAAGAGGGAGGGGGAGTAGCAATTTCTCTTGGATCCCCACAGTGTACACAGTAGTTTAAAAATAGGCAAGTCTTGTCCTCTCAGGCTGTGGGAAATATTGCCAGTATCGTATACAGATGTGTACATTCTAATTTATATGTGAAATAGGCTTGAATAGATGTTGGGAGTTTGAAATATTTTTTTAAGTTGGCAAGTAGATCTGTTTGTTAATCTTCATTAGTCATGAAAAGTCCAGTGCTGCATTTCTTGCATGCTTTGCTTTTGGTTCCAAGAGTTACATTAGAAACATTCACAAAGTAACTTTGTGATGCCCATAGGTTGGTCAGCGCCCATCATACAGGGGCATATATTGGGGTTCCACATGCCCCAACGGTTCTGAGAGTGACAACTTGCTGCCCCCACTTTCACACGGGTGGTTGTTGCTGCAGCAGCAGCAGCAGCTGCTGCTTCTCACCTTGCACATTTGCAAGCTAGTTTATCTAGTGGTATCAGGATTTATTATTAGATTATTAATGTAAGTGGTGAAGGATCCAAACATCCATTTGGCTCTCTGGTGCATTGCAGTGTTGCTGCAACTGGGTAAAGCCCACTTGGAAGCAGGTAGCTGGCAGGTTTCTTTAACAGGCATACCTGGTGATGCCACTATAATGGTCTGGGAAACTAGGCAACCACCATCCCCCCTGCACACAAGTGGGTTTATCAGACAGCAGAAACAGCATTGTCATTACACACCCATTGCAGCACCCCCACCAACAATGGCCAAGCAATGTTGACTGATAACTGCAGTAATGTTGCTACTAGGGTCCGAAATGGTGGTAGACACTCGGAGAAAGGCACCCACCCAGGCCCCAGATATGTCTGCCCTTAAGATATTTCTCATTCTTAATCAAATATCATTATCATACTATGTTGTTAGCGATCATAATTTAGATTTGCTACTGTTGCTAACAGTAAATCTATGTAATTTGCTTTTCATTTCTGACAGACTAGTTTGCTTTCGGAGAGAATTCCAACTCCTGTTGCGGGGGCAGATTGTGTATCATCAGCAAGTCAAGAATCACAGAGCTTGTAAGTACTAGTTTGGGTTACCTGCTTAGAGATACATGAGAAAAGTCCTGCAACGGGGATTAGGTAACATTTAAAAACGGGAAATCTTTCTGATAAAGCTGTATTGCTGTTAGCAGGCAGAGGCAACAGCAAAGTTCTGCATAGGAAAATAAAATACAGTTTAGTGGCTCGCACAGCCTCTTGCTTCCCTTTCCCTTTGCTTGCTCTGTCTTCCTCACTCCCTATTGTTTCTCCCATTTCTTCTCTTTGATTTCTGTTTCCTCTGCACTTGTCCTGCAGTTTCCCCATTTTTCTGCTATGATTTCCATCCCTTCCCTCTCATTTGCTTTTCAGCTGTCCAGTATGTTGTCACTTCTGCCTTCATCAGCCCTCTGTCTTACTCTTACTCTTCCCGTCAGTCTTACTCTTCCTGTCAGCTACATCTGCTTCCTCTTTTTCATCTGCCCCCATCCCCGTTTTGTTTACTAATGTTATTGTTGCTTTTCTTGCTCCTTTGTTTTCGATTCTTAACACATTCAGAAAGGAATCTTCACAGTGGCTTTTTGACATCTGTTGTGCAAGCCTCACTTGGAAAAGGACCTGGGTGAGGCAGGCATATGGTACATGAGATGCAGTTTCAGTGGTTGGGGTGCAAATATGTCCACTTTTAGCCCCCCCTTTTTTCTACTTCTGCATAGCATGTAGTTCTCCTGAATATGAACATCTTTCCTCTTCTTTGGGTGTGTGTAGCTATCAGCTTTCACCGCTGAATGTTATTATTATAGAGATAATTATTATTTATGTGGTTTCTGCATTTTAAGAACTTCTGAATTCCATGTGTCAATACAGCGCTTCATACTTTTTATTTTCAATCACTTGTTCCCCAAGTCTATATTCCTAGAAATGGGAATGGCATATTTTTTCATAATGATGACATGTGACATGCAAATTGAAACAGGCTATAAATTCTGTTTAGCTTTTATAAGCTGTCATTTTTCCATGCAAGATGTATTGGCCAAGGCAATGAAGACATCACAGTTTATGGGTATATATTAATTACGATTGGTTTAAATCATTTTCAACAGGCATTTTTCTTTTTTGTAATGTCAGCATCCACTGACTATTTATAAAATGAAGTAAGTTATTTTACTGTCAGACTATAAGACAGCAATCACTTTATTTTAAAAAATATGTTGCTTACAATGATAATTCCATAGAAGAAAAATCTAGCAGCATATAAATGCATTTTTAAAAAGTAAGCACTGTATAATATAAAATCACGTTTAATATTTTTAAAGTTTTGATTAAAATGTAATTGATATATCAGATTTCATGTGACAATTTAATACCTAACATGCCTAAAACATACAGTCATGGGAAAAAGAAAGTGCACCCTCTTTGAATTCTGTGGCTTTACATATGAAGACATAATAGCAATCATCTGTTCCTTAGCAGGACTTAAAATTATGTAAATGCAGCCTCAGATGAACAATAGCAAATGGCATATGACACTGTGTCATGATGTATTTAACAGAAATAAAACGGAAATTGAAAAGCTATGTGTGAAAAACTAAGTACACCTTATGATTCAGTTGTTTGTAGAACCACCTTTAGCAGCAATAACTTGAAGTAATCATTTTCTGTAGGACTTAATCAGTCTCTCGCATCATTGTGGAGGAATTTTGCCTCACTCTTCTCTACAACGTTGCTTCAGTTCATTGAGGTTTGCTGGCATTTGTTGATGCACAGCTCTCTTAAGGTCCCGCACAGCATTTCAATTGTACTGAGGTCTGGACTTTGACTGGGCCGTTGATTCTATTCTTTTTCAGCCATTCTGTTGTAGATTTGCTGGTGTGCTTGGGATCCTTGTCCTGTTGCATGACCCAATTTCAACCAGGCTTCAGCTGTCAGGCAGATGGCTTCACATTTGACTGTAGAATACTTTAGTATACAGAGGAGTTCATAGTTGACTCAATAGCCACAAGTTTCCCAAGTCCTGTAGCTGCAAAATAAGCCCAAATCATCACCCTTCCAATATCATGCTTGACAGTTGGTGTGAGGTGCTTGTGCTGTGTTTGGTTTTTGCTAAACATGGCGCTGTGCATTATGACAAAACATCTCCACTTTGGTCTTGTCTGTCCAAAGGACATTGTTCCTGAAATCTTGTGGTTTGTTAAGATGCAACTGAACTAATCTGTTCTGCCATGTTCTTTTTAGAGGGAAGAGGCTTTTTCCTGGCAATCCTTCCCAGCAAACTATACTTGTTCTGTCTTTTTCTAATTGTGCTGTCATGAACTTTAACATTTAACATGCTAGCTGAGGCCTGTAGGGCCTGAGATGGAATTCTTGGGGTTTTTGCAATTTGAGCACTGCACAGTCTGATCTTGGGATGAATTTGCTAAGGCATCCACTCCTGGGAAGACTGCAACTGACTTTAATGTTTTCCACTTTTGAATAATCTTTCTCACTGTAGAATGATGGACTTAAAATTGGTTGGAGATGGCCTTAGAACCCTTCCCAGTTTCATGGGTAGCAGCACTTGCTTTTCTAAGAGCACTGTGCCCTATTTCCTCCTTGGCATTGTGCTAAAACATATCTGAATGATCCAGACCAGCAAACTGCTAAAACTTTGGCTTTTATAGAGGTGGGCACACTTACTGATGATCAATTAAGCAAGCAAGCGCATTTGATTAGCAGCATCTGTCTGCTACTTGGCCTCTTAATTCCTGTGGATGGAAAAATGGTGTACTTAGTTTTTCACATGTTTTCTCCATTTTGGCTTTATTTCTGTTAAATAAATCTTGACATGGTGTAATATGTCATTTGTTATTGTTCATCTGAGGTTGTATTTACCTAATTTTAAGACCTGCTAAGGAACAGATGATTGTTGTTATGTCTCTATATGTAAAACCACAGAATTCAAAGAGGGTGCACATTCTTTTTCCCATTATTAGCCTCAAAATGTGTGTGTGTCTCTCTGAATATAGGTAGCTTTTGGATACCTATATCAATATTAGAGATACTCTATACTTCAGATTTCACTTTCTATAAGTGAAGAATTCAGTTTTAGAGATGGGTATTCTTAGGCGGGTCTGTGTGTGTTCTCTTCTCATTGGATGATTATATTGCTCTAGTGTTTTTTTCTTTCCAGTCCTTTCAGAGTGGTGAACAAAGTTTGGGTTCATAGTAGATCCATTGCTAGTGCAATGCTTGTTTGCTGCAAACTATGGTTTGCCTACTAAAAACCAGTCTTGCCCTAAAAACAGGCATTCCAGTGCCGCATCCCACTCCAACACAGATATCACCTGTTTCTCTCTCCTTGTCACTCTTAATAACACTTTTCTGTTACATCTGTACAAATGCTAATCATGGGTAGTGTTAGCTAGACTTACCAGAATATCACATAGATTTGCTAAAAACTGTATTAAGAAAGAACCTGGTTAGCGTTAACTAGGGTTAGTGTTGGAGCAAGTGTAATATTAGGACTGCCTTCTCCCACAGATTTTTTGTACGCCAAGATCATCTTCAGGTGCCCTTCTCAATGTACCCCCACAATTTCAGGTTAGGCATATGACTTCTATGATTTTACTGTTCCATTGTTTCTGTTGCCTTGTATGTGATTTTTGTGTTTAATTGTTTTACATGATTTGTAATAGTGAAGGATAAGGTATGCATTTATGTAACTGGCCATGTTCAGATAATCGAACCACAGCTTAACGAGTGAAGATATTCACAAGCTTCATGTACCCACATGTTGCTCCTTTGCAGAAGTAAACGAACAAGCTGAGAAGCTGTAGTTAAACAGAGCTTCATGTTGCATCAGAATCAGGAAGTTTGGTTAATGGCTTTTAAGGAAGCCAGGTTCTGAAAAGCAAGTGTAAGTAAGCTTTAGGTTTTGGCTCATTTGGAATCCATTAATTACTGAAAGTAATGGGAAAGTAATGGAAGTTATGGTTAACTATTGCTTCCTGGCTTGCTTCTATGTTCACATGAAAGGGGAGCAAAGAGGCAGCCTGCCTGCAGGTTACTTAAGATTTGATCATCTGAATGCAGCAATAAATGACATTAAAATGTAATTAAGGCAAACAAAGGAAAGCAAGGGGGTGGGAAGGGAGTTGGTATTCTTCAGGCTGCCAAATTTGCAGACCTGAGTTTGTAGCAGGTTCACATTACATTGGCACTGGACCTTAGAATACAATTATATGCATGCTTAGGAGTAAATTCTGTTGAACTCTCAGTAGGTAAGCATGCATATATATGATCTGGAAAGCAATTTAAGAACTAGGGATTGGGTACCATGAGCACAGCTAGCACCATCCTATGGTCAGTAACAATAGGTGCAACTTGTGGATCCTTGCCTGCTGAGGGAAGAGTTTGCTTGTATGTGCAATTCACTGAGTTGGCATTATCACCATTATGCTTTGCTGCCTTACTACCCTCTCTTTGTCGGGTAGTAGAAACTTAAGCAAATGATCAAAAGAGTAATAGAGTTAAACTCTTGCTTTGCTCTCAGCCTCTTTTGTATATGTTGAAAGGGTATCATTGTTGGAGGGAAATGTGTCAGAAGAGTTAACAGACAAACCTATTAGATCCAAGAGAAGGGCTTTAGACCTTCAGGGGGAGACAGCTGTCGCGTAGGTAGAACAAGCACAGATATACAGCTGCTTTCCTAAATGAATTAATTGCACCCAGATGGTGAATTGAGTAGTGTAAGCAATATTGAATGGAAACATTTTTTCTAATAGAAATTATATACTGGTAGACCAGTCTATGTCTTTGCTATAACAAATGAGCCTTTTATGCAAAACATTACTAAAAGAATCCCTTTATTCATTGGGGGAGAGGTTACTTGGTGGTTGTTGTTGTTTATTTGTGGGTACTTTAATTTAGTTTTTATCTGTTTGCTTTTTTCCAGTATTGTACTGGAAGAGACGTTGTTGGATGACTTGCTAAATTTTGCAGCTACACCTAAAGGGCTTTTGCTGCTGCAGAATACAGGAACAGTAAACGAGTGTGTGACTTTCATGTTCAACAGGTTCACAAAAAACCTCCAAGTAGGTATAATCATTCACACACACACACACGAAACAATATTTTCATCACTTAGTTTGCCTGAGCAGTCTTTATTGCCTATGCTATAACCTTTCTCTGTTAAAGCGGTATAATAGCATCAGAATGTTAATTAGGTGATGCTTGTTAACGATACATTTGGTTATGGAATTAATTGTTTGTTCCAAAACAAACAATATATAAAAAGCACCGTTATTCTTAACTTGTATAAACTGTGTTCCTCCTGTATAGCTAAGGTGTTTGAGCCCTTGAAATTTATGGTTTGTTATAATTTGTTTGTGTTAGGTCTGTGGATTTGAAAAGTTTGGTTATGGAGCAATTGTATCGCAAGTAGCTGCAACAGCTGCAGGTGCTGTAGCTCTGCAGAGTTCAGGTAACTTTTTGTATAGATTATCATGAATAAATCTTGGTAATTAAGGCTGCAATCCTAATCCCAATTCTCGGAGAGCAAGCACCCCTGAATTCAGTAGGACTTAACTCCTATTGACATAGTTAGAATTGTGTCTATAGCTTTGACTTTTGTCAGCAAGCATCAGAGCAAATAATTTATTTTATTCTATCATCCTTTCTTTGTGCTTCTGTATGGGACAGTTCAGACAGAATGCCAAACCATGGTTTTGCATTATATATTTGAAAATCTGTTTCTTCTCCATCCTCCACTTTGCAAATGCCTCCCTCCTTTGCTCGTCTGAATAAAAGGCAAGCCATGGTTTTCCAAAAGCTGTGATTTGCATCAAACAAGGAAATGAGGGAGAAATTTTTTGCAAGGGAAGGAGGGAGAGGAGCATTCAAGCCCAAAGATGCTGCCATGCTTGGTCATGTAATGTCAGATCATGATGTGGGATTCAACTAAATTGTTGTGTGCATGGGATTAAGGCTTCAACGGAGCTTCCTAAACCTGCCCTGGAGGTTTGGGGAAACCCTCAGAACAGGTTTAGAGGGCTTTGGGGTTGGAGAGGTGGGAAAGTCCCATTGCACGAGCGGGCCTTGTTTCCCATGTGCACACCCCAGTGCTACATGGAATTCCACCCGCTGAGGCCCTGAGTGTTCCAGAGCAAAGTCCATGTGGAACGAAACAGAGCCCCCACCTGAAATGTGGAGGTGGCTGCACCAACTGTTCCTATTATGGTGTGTAACAGTACAGATTAAGACACCATTTTAGAAACTGTGCATGTTATGAAAGAGGATAGTTTCATTAGTGAAGAGCTGTGGTAGCATTATCAGCTTAACTCTTATGGAAAGTGTTCTCAGTGTGGTTCCTGTCCAATAATGTTTGCTAGGACCGCTGCTATAAAATATGACAGAGTCCTTGTGAATAAAATACTCTCTTCCTAGGATTTATAAAAGCACTTGTTACCGAATTGTGGGGTGTTCTGGAGTGTGGAAGAGATGATGTCCGAGTAACTCATCCCAGATCAACACCAGTTGATCCCATTGATCGGAGCTGTCAGAAGGTGGTTTGAATTTTCTTTTGCACATTAATATGTGAATATAGTTTTTATCTGAAGCAGAATGTTTTCCTTGGGATGTTCCTTTAGTTGCTTGTAGCTTGCAGGTTGTAAATTATGTCTTATGCTAAGGTAGAGTATTGGGGAAACAATAAAAGAATAGCATGGGATTGCCGTACCATGCTCTGATATGCTTTTTATTGAGGATGTGTTCTTGATAAACTTGCTAATAAGGATAGAGAATAGGACTCCAGAATTCAAAAAGAAAAAGAAGTGCTAACTTTATTTAGCGTTAATATTTTGGAAGTTTAAAGAAGAGGAGCAAAATCAGTTTGAGTTACGTATAATCGCATCAGGATTCAGTGAATATGTTTCAATCAATCAGTTTTATTATCTCGGCCAGAGGCCATAATACAGAACATAATTGCTAACAACTACAAATAAAGACAATTATCCAGAATAAAACAGTACCCATATTAAAGTCACAACCCACACTTCTTGCAAATAATCACCACCTCAACGTAATTCTTTGGTAGAATTTAAACAAGCATATCTTGAGAAATAAAAACTAAGTGACTGTTCCTACTTCATAATGTAGTTACTGTTCCTTTGGGAAGCACCCTAGACTGCCTGGATTTTATTGTACAATCTTTTTTTCTATCTCTGTGTGATGCAGCAATATCACTCTTCAGTGATCTTACGGGTTGAGCATAGCCATGTATATTTTAAATATACATTATTCAGGCTGAGAGAGAAACTGCTATACATAGAGCTCATCCTATTTGCTCTCAGCAGCCTAGTCTATGAATGGCCATGCCTGTCCTAAAGCAGGGGATTATCCAGCCTGCTACAATGGTCTAATTGTAAAATAACGGCTGTGCTATGCTAACTCTTGTCAGTACAATGCCATGGTGCAGAGTTACTGTACTGGAAGGTAGTGTCCCTGTAGTTAGACTTGTATTACCTTGGTCTGCCCTCCAGGTTTAAAGTGCAAATGTAGTCTGGGCTTCACTGAAGGAGATTCTCGCTAAAGGCAGCAGCGTTTGGATTTGTGGCAGCCCTCAATGCTATTTGTTTCCTTATACCTGGATTCAACCTTGCTTGATCTGCCATTTTCCAACCCCTGCTCCTATAAAGGCTAAGCCAACTGGTATTGCTTTAATGTCTGTGATTTGCAGTGGGCGTTCATTCCAGCTGTTTGCATTAGATTTCCTTTCCGCCTTCTTTTCCACAGTAGGCGCTCTGCAAATGTCTTTAATTATCTTTAAATAGCCCTGCTCTGCCTGGGATGCAAACTTACCTTTCCATTCTGTTCAACGCTACAGCTTGAAAACACCCACACTGATAGGAGTTGGTCCAATAAAAGGTCACTCTTTATATATCATATTTGTGAAGACCAAAGTAATACTAACAGCTTTTGTAACAGGCTTTAGATTTATTTATTTATTTTGACAATTTGTATAACTCAATGACAGTAGCCTCTAAGCAGTGTACAGAAGACTTGATACAATAAGACTAAAAATGTATTAAAACTATAACATCAGAATTCATTTAGAACGCCTGCTGGAAAGAAATGCCAGTAATCATTTTGTTTACTGTGTCACCATTTCCTGCTTTAGTCTTTTCTAGCTCTGATAAACTTGTTATCCTACCCTGCTGTTTACGAACTGATAGGTGATCAAGCGATACCTAATAAACCAGAATATTCTCTCCGTGAAGTTCCTACAGATATTATAGTAAGTAGCTTGGCTTTCAATCCTTTTTGAAAAGTTCTTTTGAATGGTTATATTGCTCTGATTGAAACAAGCTCTTTTTGCAAATGGATTTAATGTTTTCTTATTGCTTTAACTTTATAATTTTGTATCTCCTTTTGACAATCATGAGTGGTTTACAAATCTGTTCAATAAAAATAAGAAGCTTCATATGGGTTTGGTGTTCTATTGCTGCTTAGGTTCCAAGTACATTTTCAGCATTTCTTCCTTGCATGCAGCATGAGGGCAGTATATGCACAGTGTCCTCAGTGTGAATCTATTTTTCCTACAGTCATAGGAAAATGTAATACTTAAATAATAATCTGCAGATGCTGCTTTCTCTTGTCTAAAGACAAATCTCTTCTTTCAAGTGTAAGCAATGGATTTGATTATAATAAAATTATTCTTTATATCATATAAAATCTGTATATGTATAAAAATATTTTGCATATCTAAGGAAATATAGATATATTTAATTATAACCAATGTCAAAGTAGAACCAGAGCCACAATTTTGGCACCTGTGTGTGCCAGCCTGCCTAGCAGCACCTCTTATGGTTCTTGAGAAAGGGTTCAATAAGATTCCTTCAAAAATCCATGATTCATGAGACATGCTTTGCTCATCCTGTTCAGGTTGTGTTTGCGTTGGTTCGGCCTTTCCTCATGCCCCCTCAGACATGCCCACATTTCATTGGATGCCAGGATTGGACACCCCGCCTCCTACTCTGAGCAGAGGAGAGGTGCAAAGAGCTTTCCTCTGTGAGTGAGCGTGGTGGTGACTGATGCACATGCCTTTTCTTCATTGATAGGGAAGGGTTGAATACTTTTTGTATTCCTGCTCTTTTAGACATGGCAGCCATTTTTGTGTTACGCCATGCCCTTGTGGCAGCCATTTAGTGACTGGCATTCAAGCACTTCCTTAAAATTGCATATGCACCCGCTGCCTCAAAAAGGTTGACGTTCCCTGAACTGGAATGTGTTTTTCCTTTTCTTGGTCTTTTACCCGTGGCCCACTTGGGAGATCCAGGGTACAGATATTACTGTGTTTGGTGTTGCTGTGCTTTATGCCATCCCTGAAGGTAATTTAAACCATAAAGGTATCTGTGACCTTTCTTTTTTGAGGGCAGTTCCTGAATCTTGGGGATGGCTCTTCCCACTTCCAGTGATGCATCTGTGGGCTGTGTGGTCAACCAGATGTCTGCTTGTGTTGCCATCACTGTAGATGACCTTGGTGTAAATGGTTCTTTTTGGATTTCTTCATTCTGTTGCTCTTCCTTTTGACCGGAACACTTATCTTGGTGTAATGTTGATCAAGCTGCATTGGGTTGTTTCATGACACTTTTATACTTCTATCCCTCTGTAGTAGGACATATATGAGTTCTATGTGACTATAGCTGGTTTCCTTTAAGCAACATAACAAATATCTAAACAATGTAAAATAAAAAACAAAAGCAAATCTTATACAAAACAAGGATCCATCAAAATACATCAATATAATATAACAGCAAAATATAGCAACAGAATGCAACATAATTGCAATATTATCTTTAAAGCACACAAACACCAATATTGCAGAAAAGTATCCTTATAATGAATAATACAAATCAGGAATTCAAGAACCATACTCGGATACTACTCATTCAGCCATCACACTTTCTTTGTACACATTATACCACTTCATCCACTCAATTCTTACTTCAGCTGAACACTATAAACATTTAACAACCAAAAATCATGTACTGTACAAATCTAACTGGTGAAAAGCCAATCACCTGCCCTGCTCTCCAGAGATGGTAAGTGTGTGTGCTTTGCAACCCTGCTCTGTGCCCAGAACCTAGCCTGCTACTCTCTGGTGCAGTGAAGGGCATTACTCTGCCATCAGGTTGAAATAAAATTCTACTGCCAGTCTGACCATGCAATATGCTATCTTGTCTTTTGTCTCAGGTAGCGCAATGTCTATGATCTCCCCTGCTACCATGGCAAGCACACTATGACTCTCATTTAAGGAAGGGTTGTTGCTCAGTTGCATCTGCTTTCCATATGGAAGGCCCCATGTTCAATTCCTGGTATCTCCATATGGGGCTGGGAAGGACTCCTGCTTGAAACCGGGAGAGCTGCTGCCAGTCAGTGCAGACAGTACTGAGCTATATGGTCCAATGATCTGACTTGAAATAAAGAGTATAGTGTCAGATCCCCTTTGGCTATTCACATTTATTCTGGGGTTTTGGGAAAGAAACTGGAAACCTTACTCTTGGCTGCTACAGCTGGGCAAAAGTGTTTTTGCTCAGTGTAGACGGAGTTGGTTAGCTGTTCGAAGTGTCAAAGTACTTTGGATGTAAGATCAAATCAAAAGATGTTGCCAAATCTCTATTCTTGGCGGATTACTTACACTCTCACATTAGCAAGGTTGTAAAAATTTACTTGTTTAAGGAAGTAAACTTCCAATTAGGAACAGTTTTCCTTTATAGGAATGTTATTCTATACTTATTCACTGTGTTTTCCCCAGATGCACACATAGATTTAAAAATAAATGCACTGGGTATTAAATACATGTAGAGCATCTGATAATGACTATTTTTATGATTCTGTTTTCACTCGAGTCAGAGAAACTGACTGGAATGAAATGGGGAAAATACTTACTTTTTAAACACAAGAACAGTTTGCTGAATTGCTTCTTGCCAGTTTAAGAGCTATTTGTGAGGAAATGTAACAACCAAATCATATACTTGTCCATATACTTTAAAAATGTGGCTTAATGAAAATGGTTGAGTAATAATGTTGTCTGCTCAAAGTGCTGGTCACATATTAATAAAATTGGTGCTTATATTTCAGGATATCATTGACAGGCTTATAATTGTGAACACAGAAGCTAAAATTCATTCATTGTTCAATTATGAGCAGTCTCATATCTTTGGCCTGAGGTAAGATACTAAATTTTCTGATTCACTTAAGGTAAAATAATCAGCTAGTTTCTTCTGTTCTGCAATGCTGACTTGGTAAAATGCTTATGAATCTGGCCAATATGAGGATGAGGGTAGAGGTATCTGTGAGTGAAATACACAGGTTGAGTGCTGTATGGCAATGAAGGCCAATATACATTCAGGGAAATTAGACTATGCACAAAGGAAGCATTTCCCCTAGACAATTTGTATTGTACCCAAGTTCATATGAGGCTTAGAGAAAATCCTCTCAACGCAAATCTTTGGTGTGTCCGTCCCGTCCCCGTCCCCCATTATATTGTTTATCATAGGTTGCTTTGGGGGTTGGAACTCATAGCTGCTTGGGATGCAGTCTACAATTTTTGCTGTGCTGACACAATAGAAAGAACATGCACTTAAACTGTTACTCCTTGCTGTCTCTTGTTGGATGAGGAAAGAAATAGGATGCTGGAATTTTAATCAAAGCTGCAGTGGTTTTGACTGATGTTTTGTAGCTTATTAGTTGTATACAGTCTTGAATCTTTGAATGTTGGATTTCCTGTGCCTGGTTTGATGAGCACAACCTTTTTGTTATTGTTTATTTTTGTAAAAAGCATTTATATACTATTTAACGTTACAAAAATCTCTAAGCTGTGTATAGTGTAACAAACAAAGAGTAGATTATTAAACCAAAAAAAGCACAAGCTAAACCAGTAAAACAGCAATATTAAAAAGTATAACAGTGATAGAAAAAACTCTTGAAGATTCAAACATGTAAAACAGGGTCCAGTCTTATGGGTTAGTGGAAGAGAAGTTTTCACATCTGAAGCAACTGATGATTGCGTGCTTCGTGTATGGCAAAGGGAAGGGCATGTAGGACTGTGAAAACAGGACACGCCCGGGAATTCCCAGACATATGGCAACCCTATTCACCCTTCCGTTGCAGCTCCCAGCACACACCCTGAAAATTGGCTTCAAAGGGTTGGGGGGGGGTTGGGATACTGCCAAGGAGACAAAGTCCATCATGGCCCCCAAGCCGCCTCCGGATGTCCACCAATCTCCTGTAGACAACACAGTATCATTCAATTAGTGACACGAGTTCCAGAAATAGCTTGCCACATTCCAGAGCTGATGCACGCTCTATCAGCAGAATTCGCACAGCGAAAGACACACTCAGGAGAGCATTATTTACAACTTTATTCAGCATTGGTCAGAACAAAGAAAACATGACTGCCTGCTTCAGTGTCTCAGGCACAGAGAAAGAAACGAAAGCATAGACACAACAGAAACATCCTGTGAACAGGAAATACGCAGGCTGCAACACAAACATCCTGCTCCCTTTTAAGGTGGAACGGAAATATCCTAACAGGGGGCCCCTCCAGAGCAATGTGAAAGGTAGCTTGGAGAAGAGAGAATTGGCAAAAATGGATTCCTCCTCCTTTTCAGTTAGTGGGGGTTTCCAGTGGACCAAAGGCCCTTTTGGGAGCTCACAGACATCAGCTGGGTAATAAATGACAACAATATCAATGACTAATAATAATAATAATAATAATAATAATAATAATATACTGAGGCAGGCAGTCTTTCAGATAACCTGGTCCTGAGTTGTTCAGGGCTTTATATATGTTAACAAGTTAATCAGCAGGACGCTGATTAAGGATGCTTCAGTAGTTACTGTCTTTTGCTAGCACAGAATGAAGAAGTTTATTCCTGCTCAGTGCACTCGCTTTTACCACTTTCTGTAGGTCAATTTCTTTCACTTCTGTGTGAAGTGAAAGTGTGATTCCTAGCTGCTGTAATTTTAGACTTGTGCCATGTGCTGTGCTATTCTGGTCCTCCGTCTGTCCCCAATATCTCTCTATTTCTTCTGCCTCAGATTGGAAGGTGTTGTTAGTATGTGGCAGACCCTGTTCCCTGTTCCTGACAAATTTCCTTTGCTGAAGTAGATCAGCTTCAGTAGAGCTTGTTGACAGTTGTGAGCTTACATCTAATGCAGCAATGTGTCAGAGGGAGGAGGACTCATTGGAGAGCCAAATCCACATATTAGAGCTGTTTCCCACCGAATCTCAACCCATGTCTAAAACAATGCTAACACAATTATTTTATGCAAAATAATTATAGGAAAGAGACTACCAAATCCAGTGTCAGTTCTAACATTTCTCTACATTGTAGCAATGAAATTTACTATGCTAAAGCAGTGGAACAATACTATATGCTGAAGCATTTATCATAGATTATTGTAATTTGCATTCTAAAATTTATACCTCATCTGCCAACATCATAGCTTACAAAAAGGGTTTCAAAACAATTTAAAGCATAATGAAATTTCAGTAAAACCACCATAAAAACTGAGACAGTAGGCCACTGCAATGATAGTCAGCTGTTGTTGGACTTCTGGTCCTATCATCCTTGACTATTGGCTATGTTGACTGGGGTTGCTGGGATTTGGAGTCCAGCAGCTTCTGGAGGGCTAAAGGTTCCCTGTCCCTAGTCTAGCTGCTCTAACATATTTATCACAATAAAACTGTCTCAAATAGGAAGTGAATGTTGCTATATCTTCTTAGAGAGTATTTACAGTCCTGTGGTTTGTTTTTTCCTTTTTTGCAGTAGGATTTTTTAATAGGTTTCACATTAATACAAGTGAAAGAATTGTATTCCTTATGGTCTTAATCTCAGTGGTAAACCAAGTCATCAGATGGATATTGCAAAACATTGATATCCCTCAAGTCTGGTGAAAGGCAGGCACCCTTTTGAGTTTTCTTAAACAGTTCTCAAAAACAATTTTCCCAGGGGAAAGCCTTCACTGCTTGCTTCCCTTTCTCCTAAACTTATCATTGTCTGTTGGGGAGGCCTGTATGCTAGGGAATCTGAGAAATGAAGTTCCCAATGGATCTTGGCTCAAAAGGCAGCAGTTTCCCAAGCTCCCTAGCTGCAGTTAATTAACACTCAGGAGAATGTGTAGCTTTCCCCTAAAGAAACTAGCTCATCGTGTTCTCAAGAAAATATGTGCAAGTAGTTGTCATTAGGTTATGTGCCTGTCCTTCTTTCTGAACATATAATGAGAAGCCTCAGGTTAATTTTAGCTTTTTATTTGTACCTGAAGTGCCACAAGATTTTCCATTAGTGCATCAAGAGTTTAAATTGGATTCTCTACTTTGAAGATACATTATCTGGATTAAAACCTTTATTCTCTTCCAGTAATCTTAGTACCTGTCAACTCTAGTTTTTAATAACGTTATTTTGGTTCATTTCCTGTATTAGATGTTTCATAGTTGCTCATGCTCTCAGGAGAAGCACAGGGAAGCAGCTCTGTACTCGCCTTTCTTTGCAGATCCAGAACAGGAGGGTGGGTAGAATCAGGCTCACAAACCACAACCAGTTCCTCTTAGATTTTGAGAAGACTGAGGTCCAGACTACTTATAGCATTATCATATAATTTGTCTTTGTAGACCAGTTCTTTCTCACAGAGTCCCTGATCCAAATAGGGAAGCTGGTTTGATAGGAAGGTGAACCTGCTGGTGTAGTCCCTATCTAGTTTGCACACAAACTTTGCTTGGAAATATGCTTCTGTCAGCCAAAACTTAGTTAATTTTCAATCAGTGTATTACCTATAGTCTTTTTTTAAAAAAATATTTACTGCAAATTATACAGGATATTGCAGTCATTCTAATTTTTGTTTTGGAAAACAAAACAGATTGTATTTTCCTCCAGTTTCTCTACTGGAATTGTAATTATGTTGTGTAAACAATCTTCAGCAATAGTTTTAGGGAACTGTATCTTTTAAATGAATGTACCGTGTTCTACAGAATCTGAGTATTGTCAATGGAGGAGGATAAATTAACATGTCATATGAGGGGGTGGGAATCCCTGTTTTGTTATGTATTCACATCTGGTCTGTTTCCAGTGGCATTAAAACCTGACTGCAGGTACAGGAAACAAATAATTAAGTAAAACATTCATGTCACAATTTGTACATAAGCACATCAATTTGCATTTGTTTTTAAATTTCAAGCAACACTTGAAATCTTGAAAAGCAAGATTAACAGAAGTTAACAGGAAAAAAATGGAAAGACCTAAAATAGCATGGCTAGCAGAACAAGTACAGTAAATGGAAATACCGTGGTAGTTCCTTTGAACTGCATTAGATTTGCAATATGAAACTGCCATTACTGATATCAGATGCAGAACAGAGGGCTAAAGAATAGTGTCACATTTTCCATACCTTTTGAAACAACTAGGGAACATTGGCTATGAGCACAAAAGAGCAATCAGGGCTTTTAGTCCTAGACCAAGGGATAAAGTGGTGACCAGTTTCACAAGTTTTTTAAAAGATGTGCATCTGTTACGACCTCATGAAAGTGCAGTATAATTCATGCAAAGGCATTTAGTGTGCGTAACTTGGATAGAAAATGGTCTGGATTAGTGGGCTAAAATATTCTAGTTTTAATATCAATGGGTGCTTTTGTTTCCTTTGTTTGCTAGTAATATTCAAATTAAATTGTCAAAGACATGCCATGCAGAAAAGGGCATTTGTGTATGAAAAATTATTTTGATATCACACTGATTTTCTGAATGCATCATAATGTTTCTCCCCACACTGATTACTCATAAGTAATTCATAATAATCTTTTCATACTAAAAATGTTTTAGAATGACATGATCATCAGTAATGAAAATATGAATGCTTCTCTTTTGTCCTATAAATCTTTATGAAAGCATTAAATGCCTCAGTATTGATTTTATTAATCTCTCTGTATCACTTCTTGAAATATACTAACGAATGAATGCTTGTCCTGAAGATTATGGAGAATAATTTTATGAATAAAACATTCAAGCAAATGAATAGGCTTTTGAAACTAAAAATAGTTATTACTACATTGCCTCTAGTAGCTTTGTTTTTCAGCAGCCGAATGAGAAAGAAGGCTGGGTCCACTGCAATATTATGTTGGGCTCTTCTTCCACCTATTCATGAAATGGAGCATTTGGGTTACATGGCATGGATGAGATAAATTTGGACAAACCAGCCATGTAAAATTCAGTGCAATTCTGTATATGTCTACTTAGGACTAAATCATATTGCCTACTCCCATATAAATGGGTATAGGATCGCAACACTGGGAAGGCAATTTTCTTTCATAAAGGGAACAAAGGTTGTTTCCATGATAGCTTGCTTGCATTGTTGCCATCCTTGGTTCATTCACTTTTTTTCAGAGAAAATGGGTGGCATTGTTGGGATGTTGTTACTTCCTTACATTGTGCGCTCCCTTTTCTGGCAAAATTTCCGCTGATTTTTTTGGTATATAAATTAAAACACAACTGGAGGTCGCACCCTGTCTGGTGTGGACATCCCAAAGGGTATTCATCACTCCTGGGCTTTTAGATACAAGCTTCCTAGTTTCAGGTTTTTGTTTTGCTTCTTTCTGTTTTGTGTAGCAGTGGGCTCACTGATGAATAGCCTGTACAGTGGTACCTCCGGTTGCAGACAGGATCCGTTCCGGAGCTCCGGTCGGATCCCGAGGTTTCCGCAACCGGAGGGACCGCTTCTGCACATGTGCGCACGGCAAAAACCCAGAAATATACCTCCGGGTTTGCTGCTTACGTATCCCGAAGTTTACGTAACCAGAGGGACATGTAAGCTGAGGTACAACTGTAAATTGTTTCTATAAAGCCTTTCTACATTGTTCCCTATCAGTTTCTGTTCCTATTGCAGAAAGGAGCTTTGTATAGTAAAACAATGTTGTTGTATAAAAAATAGAAGAAAAAATAAAAGGAAGAACTGGTAATTAAAGCCCCTTCTCCCTGGAACAAAACTGACAATAAGAAATTGACAGTCAGTTTAGCAGTATTCAACAAGAAGCAATAAAAAGGCAGTGTGCACATGCAAGAATATAATAGAAATACCTTGACTGTAGATAACAGTGTTGTTTCAAATGGTGTTCTAGGATAGGTCAGTGGTATTCTACATGCAAACCATATGCTGTGTCCCAGGTTCCTAATTCTGCTTTGTATTACAGCAGTTAGTTTGTTTCTTTTTTTTAAAAAAAGAACTCAACTCCAAAATATTTAAACTTGTGTAGTGCTGCTCTGCATTTCCCATAACTTGTAATGTTCTGATATTTCAAAATATTACATTCTGCAGGTTATTAAATGTGCTCTGCTGTGATCTAGATACACTTCTACTTTTAGAATCTCAGTATAAGGTATCAGAAGTGCTCTTAGATGCCCAAAGAGAAAATACCATCTACATTTCTGAAACTTCTCGGTAAGGAAAATTCATTGAAAAAATGTATCACCCCACTCTATAGTTCTGTGTAATCTTTACTTGGAGCTTTTCACATAAACTCACAGCCTTACCCTCCAAAAGAAAAATATCAGTGGAGAAGGCAGCTCTAATAATAATAATAATAATAATAATAATAATGTATGGCTTCATTGAGTTAAGGGATTTGGCATTAGACTCTTTTTTTCATTTGTTGGGGATACAAAAAATATGGTGTTGAAAGCATGAAAATGGGTTGTGTTTATTGTTCTCATTGTTGTGCCAGTTGAACTGTTCTTGGAAGTTTTATCTGATGACTACATATCGTTCTTTACTACTTGGCTGCATACAGTCACTAGGAAGCATGCATGAAGGGGTACGACCAACATGAGGCAGAATGAAAATCCCTGATGTATTCACAATCTTTATTGACCTGGCAAGGATGGGAATAATTTGTAAGCTTGCTACTCCTTTGAAGTAACTATTCGTTAACCACAACCCATTTTTGGCTTCTATGTTGTAATTTTATCTTGGGAAGTGCTAATATATTATCTCAAAAACCATTAGGGCTGGTCAGTGCACCATAAATAAATACTGAATGCCATAAAAAGAGTAGTTTGTATTATATTCTGGTCAAAAAAGACTAAGCAAAGCACACATAGTGCATTCCCTTCTACCTCTGAATTCCCCTGAATCCAGTGCCAGGATTTTGTTACCTTGTTCAAAACTGCAATTCAGTGTCCATGCTAACAACCGGGCTTGAAATACTTTCTCAGTAATCTAGCTCTTGAGAATCATGAGACTCATGGCAATTTCCACATGCAATTCAATTTTGTTTTGTTGCAGAGACTTTATAATTGATGGCCTATCAGTAGAGAGAAACCATATTCTTGTTAGAATAAATCATGTTGGTGGACCAACGGAACGGATCTTGCCTCCAAGAATATTGCATAAGGTTGTAAACGTGCTTTTCAGTTTTCTTCACATTTAGCCTCTCTGGAGATAAGTGCTGCAGACTGAGATTTATTTATTATTTCTATCATTTATTTAGAGCTGATTATTCCATTGCACCTCTGCTGACTAACTGCGGCTACTGGCCTTTGAGTGGGCTTAAAAGAGTTGTTCTGTGTAATAATCCTGACTCATTACACTGATAGCATTAAAGTACAGTGTCAAGTGCACTATGTTTTATATGTGGGTAATGCATGAAATATCTGAAGATTACCTGTAAGTACAGAGTGCAGATTCTTGAAACGACAGAATGAAATAGACAAGCCATCAGTAAGTTATAACATCACTTTATTATTGGTGGTTCTCCCTTAGGGTGATGATCCATATCCTTGGCCCATGTTTTCATCATATCCTTTACCAACATGCTATCTTGCTGAATTTCCAAGAAAAACTGACACAAGACAAGGTATAATATGTTAGTTTACTGGAGTGATGTATGTAAAAAGCACAAATATGTATTTTAGATTAATTTATGGTTATGTGTTAGTCTGTGCATAAATCTTGTTTTGTTTTGTTTTGAGGAACCTTTTTGAAAGGCTCACGAGGGTAAAGAATATGAGCTGAACATATCTGTATGGCAGCTGGAGTTTACCATATTCCTTTGGGATAGTTTTTTCCTATTTTTATCTCTTGATTTTCCGTTTGCATTGCTTGGTTTGTATTTTATCATTGAGATGCAATATGGATCTGTATTTATTCACATTTGAATCATAAGGTGTTGTCACAGAGAGGGTAGCTCCAAGCAAAATCCCTTGTGAAAGAGAGAACACAGTAGGTGCAGATATTTATGTCCAGGCAAACAGTACAATAACGGCATGCATTTCAAACACTTAAGGCTCTTTAGAGGATAAAATAAAAATCTTTGTGGAGCTTAACTCTACAAATCAAGGATTTTTACTGAATGTACCCCATGTCCCATAGGCAGCATTTATTCCCCAAAGAAGAGTCTTACGCATTCAAAACCTGCCGGGATTGTATGGTTTATCTGTGTCTACTGTGCTTTTCCCTTTCAATTCTAAGATGCACACATTATCCATTAGGCTTAACGTTTTTGTTAATATACATGTATATTACCAAGTGTTAAATTGAACACAGGATGACTTTACACTTGTTCCTTGAATTTAATACAAACACAGCAGGGTTTTTATAATAAAAGCAATCAGATACTGGGACTCAATTCCTTTACGTATGAAAATCAAACTGAGGGAAAACAGAATATGGGAACAAATTAGTTTTCCCCTCCCACCCGATAACCTATAAAGGAAACTCAGTTTTGTTCTAGAAAACCTTTCCCTATCCTAGTACTTTCTGCCTGGGGTTGAATCAGGGCTGTCAAAGTGAGGCAACTGCCTCAGGTGACAGTAGATTATAATCCTATACTTTGCTTAAGCAGCTACGTTTCTTGGTGTGGCCCTGAATTGAATCTTTCTCCTAACAGACACAGTCTTAAGTTTTCTAAGTTATTCTTATTAAGTACTTTCCAATCTTATACATTATTGCCACCTTTCATTCTCATAAAAGGAAAGGGCAATCATGTAGAGTCAAAAAGTGGGATCCTGAGAAGCATGATAAGATATATAGAATACTTTACACTTACAAATAGATATAAACAAAAGGTGTTGAAAGTAGGAAATGAATACCTATTCCTCCTTGGCAGTGAGAACAAGTCATGTTCATACAGGGAGAAAGGGCCAGAGGAGTTTCATCATCACCAACGATCTTATCTGCGCAAGAAGCTTCTTTTTCCCTGTGCCTGGCTACATGAAGTGAACATTAGATGAAGAACTAAATTAGGCTTGTGCCAGTGAGGGCCTTTGAGAAATGAAGTCTTTTGGTGTAATTACTTGGCATTTGAAAGTGCATATGGAATAGATTGGAAGAATTGTACTAGTTGAACAGCTTCGTGAAATACTCTGGGTTGGTCAAATGAATTCCAGCGACGGGAAAACAATTTAAGTATAAATTATTAAAGTCCAAACACTATTTTAAAATGCATTTTATGCGGTGAAAGAAACAGAAAGCAAATATTTTCTATTTAATAAAAAAAGGCTAACGGCATTTGCAAGTGATGATTTCATTTAGGAAGTTGAATATTAACTGGGATACTAAAATGCTGAAATGAAACAGGAATAATAAGTATCTTAAAGAACCAAAGTTTCTAAAGTCTGACTACAGAAATGTTTTATTGTGTATACTTAAAATGAATTTAGGCAATTTTAAAGCCTAGAAACAGGTACGATATTGCACAAACAAGAACTTGGTAGAGGATGATAGCAGGGAGAAATTATCTTGATCACTTTGATATTTACAATTAAGAAATTCACTGAAAGCTTCTTGGAGGCTCATAAAGACCCATTTCTAAGCACCTGTTTGTAAAAAGCAGGACTTTTAATTTCAGGAAAATGCTGTTACTATGGTAATATTTAGTAATTCTAATACTGCATGAAGTTTAAATAGGCAGAGCAGCCAGGTGGGAGGGGAGTGCCTCCCAGCCCCCATCTGCTGTTTGAGCCAAGCAACTCACCTTCATAGTCCAGTCCTCTTATGACCTGTGAACATCTTTTTGTATTTCCTTGTATAAGAGCTTTATTGGTTTGAGGCAGACTTACTAAGTTTTTCACTGATTGCTGTGGTCATTTAGGCAAAAGTAAAACCATAGCTTTCATAGCAATATTTTCATCTTCGTTTTAGATGGCGATGCTAGCAAGCTTGCATGTGCTTTAAATAATCCAGAGAAACCGCTGGAATTGATTGAAAATATTCAAAGACAGTTTTGTGAAATCATGGAAAACAAACCTACTGTTATGAGTGGAACCAGTAAGTATAATTATTTTTAAAGGGAAACTGCTTGTCCTTGCTACGTTATATTGATGATTCTTTATAGTGAGGTATGATTGAGGACTGTCAAAGGGGAAGACATGCCATTTAAACCAGTTTGCATTATATGTTGCTATGTCCTAAATTATGGTGCTGGAGGAGACTCTTGAGAGTCCCATGGACTGCAAGAAGATCAAACCTATCCATTCTTAAGAAAATCAGCCCTGAGTGCTCACTGGAAGCACAGTTCGTGAAGCTGAGCCTCCAATATTTTGGCCACCTCATGAGAAGAGAAGAAAAGACCCTGATGTTGGAAAAGATGGAGGGCACAAGGAGAAGGGGACAACAGAGGACGAGATGGTTGGATAGTGTTCTCGAAGCTACCAGCATGCTCTGTAGAGACAGATGTGGGAGAGACATGTTTTGTTGCATCTGGGGCAGATGAAGGCATCCAGTTGTGCTGCAGCAGATGCACCATGGCGTTTCTTCTCTCTGCACTCCTCCCACGGTTATTTTTCCTCTGCTCTATGGGGAGCTGGCTTCCAGCACCAGGCCCATTGGTAGACCAACTCTGTGTTCCAAAGATGTCTGCAAATGTGACATGAAGCCTGACAACGTCAACTCCGCCAGACCGGAATCCCTTGCAGACAACTGCAGTGCCTGGAGACGTCATGTATCCATAGCAGTATATCCTAAACATTCCTCTAAGAATCCCTGATAGAGTTACTCCAAATGAATTACTACATCAGAATTATACATTATTTAGGCAATGGTTTCCCAAAGTGGTTGATATTGATGTGAACGTGCAGGGGCTGAATAAAAGATCTAGAATTCCAAAGTAGGTCAGAAACGGCCTAGGGGTGGAAAAGATTGCCACAAGGGACAGTGTGGAAATGCAACGAGCCTCAGGAATAAAGAACATTAATATGTACAGAGTGCATCTCTCTTGCCAGTGAGGAGCCTCTGTATTTAATAGATGATTTTACAATGTGACAGTATTCCTTATTTTTTTTTTCCATTTTATGATTCCTAGTAATGGTGATTGGTGGTTTAAAAAGGTTGATTATACATTGATATTTCTGGATGTCATTTCATTTGCATCCCTATGAATTTGGGTTGGGGGTCAATGACAACTTTATAAGCTCGTTAAGGGGTCAGTGAACTCAGATGTTGGTGAAAGCCTGCTCTAGGCAAATGTGTGTTTGCAAAGATGACTTTGGGAACTATCCATGAAAGAATGAAAAACAATCCTACTCAAATATGCTGTGTGCATAGAACATAGAACTCTTCTCCCATTTAGGGCTTTCTTACTCATTTAAATGAGTAAGAGAAGTGCGAAAGACTTCCATGGAGAGCTTGGAAAGTTTCCTGCTGAGATGCAAAAGGAAGCAGGTAGCTGTGTTGGAACGCCTTTTGCACAAAGGAGGACAGAAACTCTTAAAGTGCATTGACCTTTACTGCAAGATGAAGGCCAAACTTCCCTCCTCAGAACCTCTATATAGAAGAATGTAGGCAGTGCAATCTAATTACAGCTAATTTTCTTTATGTTGAAACTGTCTAACAAATTCCGAAGTAATCCTCAGAGGATCCAAGGATAACAAACGATTCCCTTTCAGTTTACACTGAATAGATTGTCAGAGAAGCCATTAAAATTTTAATTTAGACCAGGAATGTTGTTATGAATACAAAAACAGAATGCCTGTTTTGAATTATTTTTGCCATGCTTTTGTGAATAAACATGTGGTCGTATAGACAGCTTTAGGCTGCAATCTTGTAACGCACTTACCTGGGGGTTAGCCTCTTTGAACCCAGTGAGACTTTCTTCTAACTGCATATGTAGTAGAGAGCACTGTTAGTTGCCTGTAGGCTTTCATTTTGGTTCATTTTCTACTCACTGTTGTGCTGTGGTCAGAGTATTGGCCTATATCAGAGGGACTAAGATTCAGTCCACACTCAGCCATAAAGCTCACTGGGTGCCCTTGAGCCACTCACTGTCTTTCAGCCTATCCTCTCCCGCAGGGTGATCGAGAGGATAAAATGGAGTGGAGCAAGCTACATATGCCACCTTTGGTTCTGTGGAGGAAAGGCAGGGTATAAGGGAAACAAAGAAATTGGTTGATAAAGTTCTGCATTTTACTTTGTGGCATTTTTAAATATATATATTTTTATTGTTACAAAATTGTGCACACGCAAATCACAAAACAAGACATTATTTCTTTTTTAAAGGAAATTTTGTGGCATTGATGCATTAATCATTTTGGTTTTATTTCAGATTTGGCAGAATTAATGGAAATGTTTGTCTTGCATCTTTCTGAAACGCCATCAGAATGTTACTTCACCAGCAGAGAATGTGAAGGTAATTTTCTTCTCTCGTGCTGTTTTTTTCTGGCTTGCAATGGTCAACTGAAAGGTAACTGCCACACTTCTGGCTTCTGAGCCTCTCTCAGTGGCCCTGAGTGGAATAGGTAGAAATAGCAGGCTCCTTTCTCTTGATCTGGTTTGACCCAGCTGACCTTCAGTTTTTGACTGAAAAAGAAAAGCAGTCTATAATTATATTTAATACATTATAATAGGAGGATGGCAGATCTTGGCATTTTATGACGTGGTGATGAGGTTTTCACCTTTCTCATAGCAACATGCATAGGTTGTAGAATATTGAGTTTATTATTTTATTCTAAAGTGAGTATTTGTCACAGCATACAGTTGGTGGCAGAGGGACAAAGGACAGAATTCATAGACATAAGGGTTCCTTGGTGGGGCTGCCCTAAGGCCTTGGCTGTAGCTCTGGGGACTGAGGCTGGCTTCTTTGCAGCCATGTGGGTGAGCAACCACTGGGATGACCCACAGTGAGGTGGGCCATTCCCTAATTCCTGACAACATCAGGCAGAAGTCAGGCCACCCAATACCAAGATCCTTGCTGCCATGCCACAACAATCTCCATTCTCAATAAAAAATTGTGGCCATATTTCCCCCAGCCATTGACTTTGTGTGTGATCTTTGGTCCAGTACACTTGCACTGTGTCTGGGGTACATTAGCTGGCTTTTGCAGAGTCACTTTGACCCTGTCACCTCATTTTTGGGAAAAAAATGTTTTCTTATACCTTTCCTATAGGCATAAATCTGACATAAAGCACACACGATTTCACTAAAATAAGGAGGATCCCTCTGAAATACCACATAGCTATTTACATCTCATTATGGTTCAAGAGTAGCTGGAACATGATTTTTTTTAATTGGGTGCTTCTGTAGTGTATTTTATTCAACCTATCAATGGAAATTAAAATGTTTTAAAAATTAAATATAATTTTGTATTTTCAACATATTCCTTTGACACTTTTGTTACACTATGGCTCCCTGTTTGTCTTCTCCTCTGTATTGAGCCCTTGGATCATATACTGGAATAAACCACAGAGAATCATCAAGCATAAGAAATCTGATGTAAGGTTGTTTGGTATCCCAAATTATTTGTAAAGGGAGCAGATGGATTTGAGTTTTAATAAGCCAGCAGACTACTTAGTGCAGCCCCTCTACACACACACACACACACACACACACACACACACACACACACACACCTTGGCTAGGCTTTGATCAACAGGGAGTATAACAATAGTTTAGCCTGGCTTTTTAATGAATAGAATCAATGTGTTATATGAAAGTAGTTTCAGGACAATGCATTGATATTCAGTGTTATCATGTTTCTGGAAATGAGAAATTGATTATCTTAAACTACAGCAGCTTTCTAAACCCTTGGGTAGTTGAAATTAGAATAACACAATTCATCCAGCTGTTGTGAAATCCCTCAGGATTTCAATCCATTATAAAATTTGCAAATCTGGAAAAATCAAATTAGTTTCGGTTAGCGTTTTAAAGATGAGGGAGAATAATAAGCTAATATATTGACATTTATACAGTTGCAGGGCTTAAAAAATTATAATAAACAATAGCAACACTTAACTCTATATTGCCTGTCTGTTGGCTTATTTGGAAGATGCGCTTAAAGTTAAAGCTTCTATGAAAAAAGACTTCTGGAAATCCAGCCTCTGTCTTTCATATAATATATGGATGACTTATGAATATGATCCATGCATATAGCTATATATAACTTTAAATATCACTCCTGAGCTCAAACCACCACAACAAAACTGACACTAGATAATTTTAAAACCTTTCCTCTTTGTTTCTCTTTTCCATCGCCATATGGCAGCCTGCTGGCCCTAGAGGTGGTACTGGAGTACTTGCTAGTCCTGACAGCAATGTTCGCATCAGATCATCTGCTATAAATTAAGATGCTAAGGTAGTAGACTCGCCATTTTCCAGCTACATTTGTCAAACCCCAGATTTAAGTCTACTCATAAGATAACATTTGGATTGGCAAACCTATTTTTGGGCTGTGCTTTTTGGGCCCCTCTGCAAGATTTAATATTTTTCTGCAGAAAATTAGCATGGTGAAGACAAAACTCATTTTAGGATCCGTCTCAAAGGCATCCTAAATGTCTCTGGGTTGGGTTTTTTAAATATTAGTTTTGGTACGGAGTAATAGACATGGTGGGCATGTCTTTCAGGCATAGGTTTGAAATCTTATTTCTTATTAAAGGATCTCTAAAAGTGGGACAATGAAAATCATTTCCTGCCCATCATTGATGGTTGACCCTACTTGGCTAGATTGTCCTGAGAGAAGACTAAACATTATAACCTCACGTGTGTGTGTGTGTGTGTGTGTGTGTGTGTGTATTAAAAGCAACCTTTGACCTTTTTTTCTGGGAAATATCTCCTCTCATCCTTCCCTTCCATGTAGTTCTTGCCCATAGTTTGGCAATGAAGTGAAAGTGGACAAAGCTTCCCTTTTAATTGGAGAGCATAGCAAACATTACAAATTGGGCTGCATGTCCCATTTGGGATTTGGCTATTAAAAGAACATTTCGTACTTTGTTGTCTTCCACGGATTTTTTATTTTCATGCTTGCCATTTGATTACATGGGGTTACTGAGCTCTATAAAACTAAGACTGCACTTCTGCTGCTCACATTTTATTTTTTTCCCCTTCAAAACTCTGAGGAGTACTTTGTTAATAGAGAAACAATTCCAGCTGAAGAGAATCTTTAAAATTCTGGCAAATGTAATGTCATTTTAGAAATAAGTAGCTGTATATATTTCGAGCTGAACACGTCTCATGTAATTAGAATTAGGACAGATCATACACATTATTTTGCATCTCCTTTCAAGGTAGCAATAAAAGCTGAAAATCCTGGAACATGGACTACACTTTTAAAAATTGACCTTTATGTTTTGAAATTGCTTTATTCTTACCAGTAGTAATTTAGCATGAGGACAGGATTGCTCATCTGCTAGATGGTATCTAAGGATGCAAGTGCAAAGAATTATTTTATTATGTGTAGATTTGTAAGAGATTGGAATTTTGTGTTCTAGGAAAGAAGATTATTCATTGTTATCTTTTTTTAGTTTACTTGACCTTTATGAAAGGCATTTAACTTCTAAACTGAATTGTGTTCTAGCTGCAGTTTTCAGCCACTGTTACCATATTTCTTTTGAGTTTTAGTTTTATGTTGGATTTTATTTTTTATTTTTTATATCATACTCTGTAAGCCAGCATGAGAGCCATCCAGATTCCTCTTGATGGGATAAACATAAAGATAAGGCCTTCTTTAGGTTCTGCGTATTCTCACTCTTGCAGTGAAGGTCTCCTCTCTCCTTCCACCATGCACTGTTTTGGCATTTCTCCCAATCCTCTGGAGTATATGGGGGGGGAGGGCACAGGGGATGAGAAAGGGAAAGGTCCCATTGCACTGGTGGGATTCCTTAAGTCAGCTTCTGCTAGTACATCAGGGTGATTAGATACAGCCTCTGGGTCCAAGTGGCTTCAGGGAGAGAGACCCATTGTCTGTCCAGGTTCTTCCTATTTCAGTAGCTACTGGAAGAGCAGCAGTTGCTCAAGAAGTTTCCTTCTGTGCGAAAAGAGAGCTGGATGGATTATGCCAAAATGGCGAAATTGAATGGGAAGATTAGACACCAAGAGGACAAAAAAATTAGAAATGAATGGGTTAACTTTATAGAACATATGTAGGAGCATTGCAAACATTTAAAAACGTTAGCAGGCTTGGATTAGTACTTGTAATATAATTTGATAAAGGGTATTGAAAAGGCAGACTTAATAGATTAGATAAAAGTATTTAGTCACAGAAAAGAGAAGAGATAATTATTGGAAACTGGGGAGAGGAGTGGGGGGAAGTCCAGGGGTTGGAAGAACCCCTATAAAGATATTAAATTTGTTGTGGATTAATGCAATTAATATTGTATGCAAAAATAAATTGTGCTTCTTGGATGTCAGCACCCTGTTAACACTAAGAAGAGGAAGTCACATTCCTTTTGGGAAAATTGACACCAACACTTGTAATTATCAATGTTAATGGCATCCAACTAGTACAAACATTTTTTGGCATTGTTTAATAGATTATTAAATTGTTACTTTAGAATCTGAATTTGATAGAAAACCTAAGAACTGCACACAATAGATCTGATTTTTAAAATGGTGTATGGTGGTGGGGAGGCTGCCTTATTCTGCTTAGAAGCCGGTGAACTCTGTATTAAGGATGCGTTTTGAAAAACAAAAATGGTCAATATTGTTAAACTACTTCAGCACAAGTTCTCAGCTGTATCTGGAATTCTGTATCTGGAATTCTGACAGTCACCATATATTGAAATTAAATATGAATTGTGATACATCCAATTGAATGTTTGATTTCTTCTTTAAAAAATGAATTACACATGTTCTGTGCAATTTTTATTTCTCTTTGAACTGTGAGGTGTACTTAAACCTTTTCCCTGAATTTGGCAGCTTGGGAGCTGCTGCCATAGCATATTTTATTCATTCTGCTTAACTACTAGAGCAGTTTCACCTCTTTGTCTGATTGACAGTTCAGAGATACTCTGCCTTTTGTTAAGGGGAAAATGGTTTTCTTATTGAGAAAATTGATCCTTTGATGCTTTTGTTCTGAAAGCCACATTATTTCAAGACATTTTTAATAAAATGGGTTTCACATTGATTTTGGGGGAAATTAAATAATATATTTTGGAATAAACAACGTACATTTTGTGCATCATTACAATTGCAGCTTTCGTTCCTCCTCCCCCTTCCCTGTAGAGGTGTTGAGCTTCTAATGTATTGAATAAAGTACAAAGAAAGACTTGTAGGCCCACTTTTTTTTATAAACAACAGGTGAAAATATTGTTAGCCTGGAAAAATCTAAGAACTACCGCACCAGGCCAATGCTTCACTCATTGGTTAATATTAAGTGTACTTCAGTTGTGAAGAGTTCTGAAAGCCATTTTAAAATCTGCACTAAAAGAATTGATACAGATATCTTCTGAATAGGAAAACATAGCTATAATGAAAACCCAACCACAATTTTACACATTAATTTATGTCATGAATATATATATATATATATATATATGAGAGAGAGACTGTGAAACAGGATAATCCGTTGGTTCATTTTGATTATAGTGAATTAGGCTATTGTTTTTACTGGATGCTACCCATACTTGGCAAAAGGCTGAGTTGAGTCAAATATTGGAGAAGAGCACTTGATGTCATGTTCTGTCTGCCGGATAAGTGCTTAGACAAAGCAACAGTGTTGGGAGTGGTTAGTAGTTATAGAAGACAAATCACAAAATCCAAAGCCCTCTGGGAATGCACTGTCAGGACAGAAGGTGTGATGGCGTTGTTCCCATTTCTTCTCTCCTCCTATTGGCTCTTAGTTGTTTTTTTTCAAGAATTTGAATAGGGAAAAGAAGGACACCAGCCAAAGGGTCAGCATTCTTTCCCTACGGTTTCAGAGTGAAAGGGCTTTGGATTCAAGCAGATCCAAAGACACCACTTAAATCCACCCTCAAAATGCTCCCTTTTGCCCTCTTCTCTGTGGAGAAGTAGTAGTTATGGATCTTTTCATAGCAACCTGGATGAAGCTTCTTCAGAGCCCATGGAGAAGGTGAGATACATCTGCAAAATCCTATGGTTCCTAGAACTCCATCGCAACACCCATAGGATTGTGCATAAGTACTACAGACAGTATTTAGGCAAGGTGCCACTTTGACAGTTTTATGAAGTTGTAAGGGGTGATGAACCATGAGCTGACAGTTACCGTATTTTTCGCTCTATTGGACGCACCGGACCACAGGACGCACCTAGTTTTTAGAGGGGGAAATCAAGGAAAAAAATATTATCCCCCCCAGCCCCAAAGAGCAACGGACAGGCTGCACGCATCCTGTCCACTTCTCCCAGAGCTCCTCGGGGCTGTGGGGGAAGCCCGGGTCCCCCCCCCCAGCCCCAAAGAGCAAAGAAGCCAAGACAGCGCGCGGGATCCATAGCCGCGCAACTTCTCCAGCCAGGAGCTAAACCTCTCCAGTGCAGCTATAGAAGAAGACAAGGCAGCAAGCGCGATCCATCCCTGCCTTGGCTTCTTCTTTAGCCTTGCGCAGCATCTTTAGTCTTGCGCAATGGGATGGATTGCGCCCGCTGTCCACCGGGGCTGGACTAGATGACTCCTGGGGTTCCCTTCCAACCCTGCAATGACCTCGGAAGGTGTTTGGGGTCTCCACCACTGGAGGCTTTTAAGCAGCGGTTGGGGGACCATCTGCCTGGCGTTCTTTAGCTGTGATTCCTACATTGTGAGGGGGCTGGGCTAGATGACCCTTGGGTGGCCCTCCCAACTCTATACAGTCCTACAGTTCTGCGGCAGGAGATCCACAGCCACTTCACACAATGCTCACTCCCAATTTTCATCTAAGAGACATGTGGCTTCAGTGTCTAGGTAGGTACCCCCCTACCTGCCACACTTCCCCCACCCCACTTAAGCTGAGGGAATTCCTGCCCAGAGAAGCTCCCAGCAATCACGGAGGAGGAATCCGCTGCAGCCTTGAGCAGCGGAGGATCCATGGTCCCCTTCCTTCTCTCCTCCATAGTTGCTTTGAAGGAGGAAAGTGGGAGAGGAGCTGCTTACACGAGTGTAAGCTGCTCCCCTCCCACTTTGCTTCTTCAAAGGGAGCCCAGGACGAGGGAATCTGCTGCAGCCTCGAGCAGCGAAGAGGATCCATGGGTCCCCTCCTTCCCTCCTCCGTGGTTGCTTTGAAGCAGGAAAGTGGGAGAGGAGCTGCTTACACAAGTGTAAACTGCCCCCCTCCCACTTTCCTTCAAAGCAATTACGGAGGAGGAATCCGCTGCAGCCTCGAGCAGCGGAGGATCCATGGTCCTCTTCCTTCCCTCCTCCGTAGTTGCTTTGAAGGAGGAAAGTGGGAGAGGAGCTGCTTACACGAGTGTAAGCTGCCCCCCTCCCACTTTCCTGCTTCAAAGCAATCACGGAGGGGGGAATCTGCTGAAGCCTCCAGCAGCGGAGGATCCATGGTCCTCTTCCTTCCCTCCTCCGTAGTTGCTTTGAAGGAGGAAAGTGGGAGAGGAGCTGCTTACACGAGTGTAAGCTGCTCCCCTCCCACTTTCCTGCTTCAAAGCAATCACGGAGGGGGGAATCTGCTGAAGCCTCCAGCAGCGGAGGATCCATGGTCCTCTTCCTTCCCTCCTCCGTAGTTGCTTTGAAGGAGGAAAGTGGGAGAGGAGCTGCTTACACGAGTGTAAGCTGCTCCCCTCCCACATTGCCGCTTCAAAGGGAGCCCGGGAGGAGGGAATCTGCTGCAGCTTCCCCCACCTCCCGCAGAAGCCGAACGCTCTTTAAAGGGGCTGTGCGGCTTCTCCTGGCTTTTCTGGGAGGTGGGGGGATTCCCCCACCTTGTAGAAAAGCCCGCAGGAGCCGCGCAGCCTTTAAAAAGGGTGCCGCTCTTGGGGGCTTTTCCCCCAGGAGGGAGAAGGGACTGCTGCAGCCAGTCAGTCCCTTCTCCCTCCTGGAGAAAAGCCCGCAAGAGCGCACGAAGCTTGTGTGCGGCTCTTGAGGGCTTTTCCCACCTGCCTCCCCCCTGCATTCGCTCCATAGGACGCACACACATTTTCCCTTGCTTTTTAGGAGGGAAAAAGTGCGTCCTATGGTGCGAAAAATACGGTATTTATATCTGTCATAAAATGGAAGCTTGTAGAGTTCAGTTGTTAAAAGTAAGGCCATAGATAGTCCAAAGTGTTGTCTTATTGTAACTATAATAACTATTATTTATTGCTTTCACTAAATTCACTGTATTATGGATTGCCACCAAACTTCATCTTTTAAACAGTTCTTAGAAATTCAGATTAAAATGGTTAAACACTTATTTTTATAAATTATTTTTTTTAAAAAAATGTCCAGTAGCACCTTAGAGACCAACTAAGTTTGTTCTGGGTATAAGCTTTTGTGTGCATGCACACTTCTTCAGACACCAGACGAAAGCTTATACCCAGAACAAACTTAGATGGTCTCTAAGGTGCTACTGGACAATTTTAATTTTAATTTATTTATTTTGACTGCGTCAGACCAACACTGCTACCTACCTGAACTTATTTTTATGTGACTTTTTCTTTTCTTTGCAGCTGATGCAAATGTGGAGATCAAAACTCTTTCATCTGTACAGCAGCTTGGCATTAAAATGACAATCAGGTACATTACGTCAAAACATTTCACTTAGGTATTTATAAAAAGTTCATTTTTAATTTGTTATGACTTGAATGCTATTGAAACCATCCATTCGACATAATACAACATTTAAATTGAACAATTTTATGGTGAAAATCATTATTGTAACGTGAATGTCTTGGAACCACAGAACTGCACACGGTTTCTCTCACTGCTACCAGCACCTTCCAGACCAGATACATCACCAAAATATTGTAATGTTCCATGAATCAATGGCTGAGCAAGCTCTTCCTCCTCTCACTGATCCTACGGTAGAGCTATTGCTACTTCCCAATCCCTGTTGGCTCACTGCATCCATTGTGGGGGGTCCATAGACTTTTTTCTCCTTTTCCCCCCCACACCCCTCATTGCAGCCAACAGAAGGGAATTAACTACACCAGACCCATCAATGTGGCAAAATTATGCACATCAGCATGCATCACCAGGAACCAGATGATTACATCTCTCTACCAACCACACTAGCACTCAAAAAACTCATTCTAGTGTGATTATGAATGTATGGCAATGCACAAACATACCCTAGTTTTTGGTAGTACTGGTAACCCCAAATTTATAATCTCTGTAAAATTATATGTGTTGGACTATATTCTAGTGGCTGATCTGAAATTGTAACAACAACAAAAAAACCCGATTGATTGAACTATATCAGATCCTCCATTTCTCATGAAACACTGGGCAACCCCTCAGTGTTTCAGTGGCAGCAGAATATCTATGTCTGTGGAGCTTTCTGTGGGTGACCTGCAGCAGTGTAAGGGCTGGTTTGCTGGCGGGCTTCTCTCCCTACCGGCAGAACAGCACCTACATCACTTTAAGTGACCTCTTAGCCAGCTTTGTCTGCCTTTGGGTGTTCTCCATGAAGCATCTTAGAAATATGGTAGATGGGGCTATAGTGTGCTGAAACAACACCGGACCAAGTTAAGTGTCTATATAGGGATACTTTAATGTTATCAAAACAAAACAAAGATGTACTAAAATTAGTGCCCCATTGCAAATGGAATACTCCATTTTTGCATAATTGGTTATTTTTGTGTGTGCCAATAACAAGCTTTCAGGTCTAAGTAGTACCCGTCTTAGAATGGATTCATTAGCCTTTTTTCTTTATTTTTACCTTTTTATGCCGACTGATCAGTTGTGCTGTATAAATGATGGCTTTGTGTTTTCTCTTTGGGCTGCATCCAGTTCCCCTCTGGGGATCCTGCTCAGAAGCCATGCACCTGCTGTAAACTGGACAGAGAGTGAATATTGTGCAATGTGGTTATCATATATTTTCTTGGTAATCCTCACAAGACGACCTGTATAAAATAGACCAGTGTCCCACACTGGAATGACCTCCCCTTACAGATATGACAGGAACCTACAGCGCAGATGTTCTGCTGCTGGTAAAAACGTTTCATTTGATATGGGCGTTCCTGGACTCTAATCCTTAGTACCAGCTTTACTGAACTCTAGACAGTTTGCTTTATGTTTTATTGTACTATATTTATTTGTAAACAACCTTGTCATTTTTTGAAAAGTTGTCAGTAATTTTTAAAGAAATAAATATTCCATTATTACCATTGAAAAGGAGGGCAGGCTGAGGTGAAGAGTTAAAGGCTCGCCTAAGTCAACCCAGTGACTTCATAGCTGAGATTTATAATGAATACTGATGTTCTTACCAGTATATAATTCCTGGTATGGTTTGTATGTTTTTCATTCCTTTAAGTAAGTTTGAATTGTATATTTCAACATAATTACCATAATTGTTGTTTTCAGAATAGATTTGATAAAGGTCATTTAGCTTGTCCTTCAAAACTAGGAATTTGCTTTTATTCTTTTTTGTTCCACTGAAGGGATTAATAATGGTGTTCAGACACATTGAATGTAATTTATTTGAGGATGGTTATTTGCTCTACACCGGAGGCCTAGTGCAGGTTAAAAAATATATAACCAGATTACACAAAAAGAAAAGTGCTTGATTACTACTATGATAAAATAACCCCCCCCCCTAACTGAATACAAAAATCATGTTTTGTTTTGTCTTGAAACCAGTTAACAATTTGAATTAACTCGTTGCACCAAAGGCCACCCCAAACTAGAGAGTGCTTCTAGATGATTAGGTTCTGACTAGCAAACATCTCAGGAGTGAGAATTTTATAATTGTATGACTTCTACTGAGAAGGTCTATCTAAAGGTCCCTGTTGGTCACAGTAGGAGCAATAGTGAAATAGAAGAACATTCTTGGTTATTTTACAATATAAGCTTAGGAACTTTGCAAGACCCTTGTGACATCTTTATGACATTAGGTGATTGACAGGTGGGTGGCCCTACCCTGCTCTATATTGTCCTGCCAAGCCTTTGAAATGAGCTAGGTTGGTCCTTCTGACAGTACCACCAAAAATGTAATTAGAGGCTTCTCAGCGCTGGTTCCATCAGTTAAGGAATGTCCCTCTCTCCAAGACTGAGCTGATGCCATTCATTTTCAGCGCCAGCTGAATTGCTTTCTCTTCCATCATGCTTTCTAAATATCTCTGTGTAGTCACACAGTTACAGAGAGTAGGTATAGGCAACCATATGGGTTTACTTTGATGATTTTAACAGTATTTTAGTGCTTTATCATATTGTAACTTTTTTGTAATTCACCCTGAGATAAGTTGTGGCGAAGGGCAGAACATAAATAAGTTTTAGGAGTGAGAGTAGCTCATTCAGTAGAGCATGAGACTATTAATCTCAGGATCGTGGGTTTGAGCTCCACATTGGGCAAAATATTCCTGCATTGCAGGGAACTGGAATAGATGACCCTCATGTTCCCTTCCAACGCTACAGTTCTTTGAATCTGTGGTCACCTTGATTCATTAAATCAGCCAGGCCTCTGCCCTTTAGGGCTTTTAAAGTCATGAACAACAGTGTGAATTCTACATGGTAAGGTAACAGGAAGCCATTGCTTCCCTCAAGCCATTCCTCATTGGAAGTGCAGTAACAGGAGTATCAGATATTTTAAAAACATCTTTATAATACATACTGTTATTTTTGTAGTAAGCTGTTCTAGTATGAGTAACCAAGCTCTTTACACTATATTTTTACCAAAATACTATTAACAGATGCTTTAATAATTCCATATTAATTCAACTGAGACCTAGTAATCTTCTTCCTTGCTCTTGAACCACTAATGTTTCATTCATTTATTTAAACTATCAACATATTTCCATTGTATGTGCTTTATTTGATCTTCCTAGAATGAATAATAATCTAAATCAACATAATGTGCATTTTAAAGCTGACTTAAGCTGTGAACAGTGGGGTGCAAATGGAAGCCTGAAGCAAAGCAGAATGCTTTGTGGAAGAATTTAATAAGTTTTTATACTAAAAATGTCTAGTATCAATGGATATGCGTGTGAGTGTGTGTGTGTGTGTGCGCGCGCGCAAGGGAGTGAGATGGCTACACACACTTTTGATCACATGCACTGCTGGTATGCAGCTTCCAGGGGGTTGTTCAAGGTTAACTGCAGCCCTCAGGCCCAGAAAGGTTAGCCATTTATATTATAAAAATATAAATACACGCCACACCTATGCTTTCACTAGGCTGGCACATATTATAGTTGTAGGGTAGCCCATTTGTTTTAACATTTTAAATGTGCAAATGCTTATACAATACTGTTGTGCCATTATTTCTGTTCTATTTGCTACCTTGCCTTGATGAGAAGACACTCACACAATTTTAAAAAGGCAAATAGGATTTGCAAGCAGATGCAGATAGATAGTCATGGAAAGTACCAGGTACAGGTTCAAAAATTCTGTTTTGCTTATTTTTATGTTGCACATTACATTCCTCTTATGCATCCTGGTCTTGCTGTAACGGCACCAGTTGTGGTTGGAAACATGTAATCTGATGTGTATTTAATATACTTTTTTGTACCTTCCTGCACCTATCTTGAGGCTTCACACCCAGCTCCTACATCCCTAGCAAAACCACCAACAACTTTGGTTGGAGCTGGGCATAAGGAAGGTTTGGGATTATTTGTTTACATTAGTGGAACAGCAATATCTGAGTAACTGCATCATTTTTTGCATGCAGTTGCAGCATCTATAACAGAAAGAGCATAATTTTGTCAAATCAGTGCCTTAATCCATTAAATCATACATTTCACGCAGAAATTAACCAGCGGTCTCATTTAAGTGGCAGAATGTGCTTTATTTGGAGAGAGAGGTTAGGCCAGGATTCAAAGAACCGTTAAACTAGTACCACGAACCCAAGGGGCCTTTGGAGTGCTTTCTTTGGAAGACCAGCCATCTAAGCCACATGGAAAACTGTTTAATCTGGGAATGAGGGACTTTCAAATGCAGCTTCTGGTGTGCCATGGGTGGTGGTGATGGAGTTCAGCTGTTTGAAGAAGGAGTCACAAATATTGTTGGGTTTGTACCAAGCCCTTCCATGAGCATAAAGCAGCTCTCTGTATTCAGATTATTATTTCATGTGCAATGTTATGCATCTTAAATAAAGTAGCAAGGTTTAAAAGAAAGAAACAGCTGCAGACATGTTTTCCCAGTATAGATTGGCTATAAATATGATGTGGATTAAGGCTTCTGCCAATGGGCTACAAATCACTCACATTAATGTCTGGTGTGCTCTTTTCTATAATGAAATAAGTAAATGAAAATGTGTATAGCTTCTAGTTAAGTTAAACTTTTTTTTTTTTGTTTAGCTATGGTAAACATTTGAACCTGCTGAGAGAGAATGCCGAAGATGATCTATGCCATGTAATAATGCTCTGTGAAAATTTTTTGAAACGACAACAGGCAGTTCTAAGGACATCGTTGCGTATCCTTTCTCATAATATAAACATCACCAAGTCTTTTGTCGGTATAACTGTCAAAATAATTTTTAAGATGCCTTCTTGAATTATTTAAGATGGCACAAAGATTTGTGCCATATAGGCAGGAACTTCATAACATTTTCCTTTCTCAACAGGCATATTTTCTAGAGCAGATTCTCTCCCATCTAAGTTTCTATTTCTGCCCAGAGTTTTTTTAAAATCTACAGTGGTTTCCCCACTTATTCCAGTGTAGAAAGCAGATCCACAGACATCCCACAGTTATAGATTTGCATTCACAATTGTACTTTGTACATGATGCATATGAATACCCTTAAGTCTCTGGATTTGGTATCTAGGCCTGATCCTTTTCTAATAATGGTCTATTAATAGATGTGTTTTCGATGGCAGGGTTTTTCTGCATTTAACAACAAACCCTTGGATTTCCTGAACGTTTTCCTACAGGTGGTTTGCAGGGAGGATACGTCGGCTTTGATTGGTTTGCATCTTCTGTATTTCTAATAATGATGGGAGACAGGGAAAAAACATTAAATTTTCTCCACCAGTTCTCCCGTCTTCTTGTGTCAGCATTCCTTTGGATACCACGGCTGCACAGTTCTGTAAGACTTCAAAAAAGGTTTCATCTTGACAAGATTGCTCTGAACATTTTAAATGAAATTTAATATTTCCAAAGTTGTTTATAAACAGAACACAATGCAGTTACTTAAAGGTTTTTTTAACCAAATGTTTGCCCTGCAAAATTTCTCTCAGAAAAATATGGATTTGACATCTGCTCAAATGGTTGTCTGGAACTGGGGAAAAACAGGTAGACAGATAGCAGTGGTGGTGTTATTGAATTTTAAAGTGAGCTATAAAATTCACTTTATTAGTAGTGTTAAATTCTGTATGTAGGCAGATAGAACTATTGAATGGCCTTTTTATTATTATTGCTATGTGCAAGCTCATGCTTTAGATTATTAGCTTTTGTTTTATTATAAAATCATTAAATGATACAAAGTAGCAATTTTGGATAAGGGGAAAAAAAAGTAAGCCAGCTTGCATTGTCACTGCTAGTCAGAGCCTCACTATTTTAGCATCTCAGATATTTATACAAGTTTCCTTTAACATAAATAATCACAGAATTAAATGAAAACTTGTATGTTTAATTTTTTACTCTCCTACTAACATAAACTTCCACATACTAGAAAACTGAGCAAACAAGTGTGGCTCCCCACTTGAGACATGTCAGCACCCCAAAATAATAAAGCCATATGACAAGAGGGACTAAGATTTGAAAAAGAGTTTAAGAAGTAGTGTAGGGCATGATCAAGAAGTGCTACTCATGAACATTATGGACATGTGACAATTCCAAATCATATTCTGGAACTTCCTCGACGCTTGCACAGTTGATGCCCATTTGTTTCTAAGGCCATTAGAGGTCAAAGCAATGGTTCACATCTAGTAGGGAAGCCACAAGCCAAATTATATTGTTAACACTGGTAACAAAGCACTCAAATTAGCAGTTAAATGTCATAAACTCAGTTTAAGGCAAGCAGGCTGTCAGTCAATTCATGGAGTTCTGGCAAGAACAGGCTTTTCTGTACACTACTTTTTAGAGATAGTAAATCTCCTTGCAAAAGGTAGGTCAGCAGAAAGACCCCAAGCAATCCACTTGGGACCGAAATGCTTCTATTAGGCACCAAGGAATTCTGTGCATGCCAGGATTCCTTGAAGAGCCACAGCTCTTTCTAGTGTGCAGCTCTTGGTTTCCGTGAAACAGTCCAGCATTAGAGGTGTGCTACAACACCTTCGACAACTCTCCAAGGGATCCTGAAACACACATTTTGGAATGCGCAATGCAGCTGCTTGAAGACAGCCAAATGGCTGGCCCTGGCAAGGACTTGACTTGGATCCTAAGGCGCTTCTCCGTTCATTTAAGAGGGACATGCAGTTTTTGCCAGTTCCACCATCCATCTGCAGCTCCCATCACTTATGTCCCATATTCCTGGGGGGGGGGGCAGCCTTCAGGACCAGATTATCAGGGGGCTGTGGAGGGAAGGGGGAAGCAGGTAGTCCTTTCTTCCCATTGCTCCCAAAGCAATGGTAAATGTTACTGTCTACTTTGCCATATTTTTTTTCTAGTTGTGTTGGGAGCAAATAAACTTTCTACAGCTAGACATAAATTAGGAAAAGCGATCACTGTTCTGTTCTGCATGTGGATAATGAATGGGCAGAGGGAAGGTGACATCTTTTTGAAGGGAGACCTTTGAAAAACTGTATAATAAGGATCCTTTTGGGTATTGTTGCTTCATTGACCAGATTCACCTGCCCGTTGACACAGCAGCGTCTGGGATCCATCCAATCTATTTTTGCAGTGCACACTATGTTGAGATGTTGCTGAAGGCTGAGTTACCCCTAGTCTTTTCTGCGTTCCATATGTCTGGTTTTACGTCGTCACAGGTAATAAAAAATATTCCAATTTGTTTTTTTAAAAAATGGTTGCCTTGACTGTCAGTGAAAGGGAGACTGCAAAACTGGAGCCAAAGCACTCTCCTCTTCTATAGTGCAGCCCCTTAGGTGTTTACTCAGAAGTAAGTCTCATTAAGTTAAATGAGGCTTACAGGGAAATTAAGACAAAATTCCAGCTGGGTAGGACTTCCACTAAATCATTTCATGTTGAAGCAACTCTGAAAAGAAATTCACAGGAAGTAAAGATTTTTCTTTTTCTCTTAAAAAGCATAGTGGTAAAAAGAATAGCTTTGTCAGACCCTTAAATGCACAGCAGTGGGCAGAGTTAACTATAAATTATATTTACTGCTAATGAATAGTCAGCTGGGAATTGGAGAAAGAGAGAGCTTTTTGAAATTGAATTGCTTTTGTCTGGTAGTTCTTCATAACCATACTTGAAATCAAGTTATACAGGTGAGACCAAAAAAATGAATTATTGCTACTGCAATAAAAAACAGTTTGTTTTGCTGATATGTACTATTTATTGTACAGTTTCCACAATAAGGCTGAAAGTATTTGAATGCTTAGGAATAACAATGAGACTTGCCTCTGAATGAAAATACATAGAATTGGGTAGTGTATTAGATGCACCATAATTTTAAGTCAAAAGAGCAAAAGTAATTTTGCTGTCTAAACACTAATTGGGATAGATTCA